>NC_056523.1:21192422-21203636 GCF_019175285.1 Sceloporus undulatus | reverse complement strand
CTATGAGCACAGAATGATGCTGCAACACTGCAAGCAATCATGCCCTACCATGTCATTGGTGTTCTGGCATCATCCCATCATAGCACCATTTTAAGTGTGCATTTTTGCATGCTGGAAATAACCTGTTTATGACCACTATTTCTGCCATGAAAAAAGTAGCTTTTTTGCTGCAGAACTCCAATTATGCTTCCTTCTGTGATAACTCAATTTCTGGGAAGTATCTGGATAGGCTGGGGAATGTGTGACCAGCTAGTTCCTTTCCCAGGAGATTTGTGCTGGGAATCCACAGACTACTTCTGATGCTTGATCTGAGAAGTCCACTCTCAGCTGCAGCACCATTCCAGACTGGTGCAACAATGTAAAGATGCTATGACACTCTGCAAGGGTTTCATCTCTGTGTGTTCTGCTGTGAAGTGGAGACACGTTGTCCAAAATCACTTTGGACTGGTCTTCCATAGAATTTGTCTTCTCTTCTCTGCAGTTTTGAACTGATGTCTTCTGTGGCACCACAGAGTTCTGTAAAGCCAACACTGTTGCATTTTAGTTTCTTCACATCATCTTCAAAGATTACCATCAGATTGTGCAAAAAAAAAAAACAAAGTAAAGAATGAGAGACTTGTGTTCTTCAAAGCTTCCCACACAATATTCAGATAATCTTCTTCTCTTCTTGAAAAAGTTTGCCCTCAACAGAGGACAACACTGTAGTATGCATTCAGCAGCAGGTAGAAGTGACAGCCATCTTGCTGGTAAATGCCAGTGCATGGCTTTGGATTTTTACAAATTTATAAAGGAGCAAAAGTGACTCTACTTTCTTGGTTGAAGCTAAACTCACAGTGTAACTATAAGTTATTTTTTTCTACTTTGAAACTTAAAGCCTATGTTTGAGACAACTACATACCCTCAGTGGCATCACTCGGGTTGGCGTCACCTGGTGCGCTACCTCATGGTGTCACACCTCACCTTGATCTCCTCCCATATCACACCATACAGAATGTTTTTTTGTATTAATGTTACTCATACATTGTAATTCCCATATATCACTGAATAATGGCAACAGTTGTGATATAAACAACTAGCAAAATCAAAATTATACCTTTAAATTACAATATCATACACACAGCTTAAATGTATTTACATGTACATAGTTTCATGTGGTTAATGTGAAAGTTTGGTAAAGTGTGATGCTTTTAAAGAAAAATTTAAAATAATAATTTTAAACTTTAAAAGAAAAAATATATATACTTATATATATACATAAAAACCTGAGGCTTTTTCTTTCTTTTTCCACTGAGCCTCACCTCATTCACACCATCTTTTCAGCATCTTAAAGGGATGCAGGTAAACACCACAGCCAAAAGGCAGATGTCTAGGGACCAGTGGTGTCAGCCCTCTTAGGGTGTCACCTGGTGCAACTCACATCCCCTGCACTCCCTAGTGACGCAACTGCATACCCCCTAATATTTCATAGATGAAAACAGGAACATATGTAGCTATTAATAAATCAGGGTAAAAGAGGCTGCAGCTGTTTGCTTTTGCCTGAGTCTACTGGGAAGGGCAGGATTCTAACCCTTGCTGTCCTTGCTTCCCTGTTTATTAATTCAACATGGGAGAGAGCACAGAAAGAGGTAGAATCTTGCTCTTCCCAGTAGACTCAGGCAAAAGTGCAAACTACTTTTGCATTTTGACCTCAGTTTTCAGCAAATGAAGTGAACTGAGGGGGGAAGTGTGTATGTGTGTGTTGGAACACGAACTGGGGCATTTTAAATGCAGATGAAAAAGCAGGACCCCAGAGAACTAACTGGGACTGCCCCTGCAAACTCAGGTCAGTTAGATGGTACATAACCATGAAGCATATGATATTTGCGTTTCACTTGATCCTGAAGCTTTTAATTTCTGCTGCACTGACTCAGGCACTGTCAGTAATATATGAAGACATACTATTATGTCTTACAGCCAATGTTGTCTTATAGACAACAGTTGTCTTACAGCTAATGGAAAGTAGCAACAATGGGCTTGTGGCATACACTGTGCATTATAACTTCACTCAAAGGCCACTTAAGAATATCTGAACATAGCAAAACACAAACTGTTCAGAATATCAGATCTTGGAAACCTTTCTTCTTATGGATTGTGTGTGTACATGTATATGTGTCTTTAAGCTGCCTGTTGACTTATGGTGATTCCATGAATTTCGTAGGGTTTTCTTTGGCAAGGAGGCCATTCTTCTCTAGAATACTGAAGATCTGAAATCTGGGCTGCATTTATCACCATCTTTGTAAAAGTCAAGCAACTTATGAGTAATTATAGTTTTTTTGTGGGTTTTTCAGGCTATGTGGCCATGTTCTAGAAGAGTTTGTTCCTGACATTTTGCCAGCATCTGTGGCTGGCATCTTCAGAGTAATTCTTTCTGTCAGGTAACATACAATTAATGGGAAGAATTTTCTTTGCCCCTGGCTGGAAGCATCAGAATCAACAGGAAAAGCCTGGGCATTATTGAAATCCGTAAGCAAAATTTCTAGGGCCCATTCAAACTACACAACTATAGCATTATATTCCACGTCACCTGCCATGGAAACATCCTATGAAACCCCAGAATTTGTAGTTTGGTGACTCAGTAGAGCTCTCTGTCTGAGAATTTTAAATGACACTCCCTAAACTGCAAATCCTAGGAGTCCCTGCGACATTGCTAGTGGCAGTTTAAATGGAATGTAGCATTATAATTGAGTAGTATTAATGGGACCCTAGTGATTTATATATCAAAATGTTTATTACTATGCTTGTTGATTTTGTCTGTTCCAAACAATTTCTTGAGGCAATATTCCTGGAGTCATTTTGTTTGTACATTTTTTGCCTGTATAACTTGAATGGCAGGAAATATGTACTGTGGTAAACCTGTATGCAGAAAATATCATACACAGAGCAGGTTTAGATCTGAAGAAGGAGGAGTGAAGATCAGAAGAAGGAACATTAACTATCTAAAATATGAAGATGACATCATACTACCCGCAGAAAACAACAAAGACTTGGAACAATTACTAAAGAAAATCAAAGAAGAAAGTGATAAGGTAGGCTTAATGTCGAACATTAAGAAAAAATGATAATGGAAGATCTATATGAATTCATGCAAGATGACAACAAACTTGAAATAGTCTATTCCTTGGATCAAATATTGATCAGAACAGAGACTGCAGTCAAGAAACCAGGAGACTAGGATGAGACTAGGGCAACAATGAAAGAACCAGACAGAATCCTAAAGCGTTAAGATGTAACTCTGAACACTAAAGTTAGGATTACCCAAGCCGTTGTATTCCCCATCACCATGTACAGATGTGAAAGCTGGACAGTGAAGAACGCTGATAGAAAGAAAATTAACATGTTTGAGATGTGGTGCTGGAGGAGGAGGAAATTTCAGTAGATGTTGCTTGTTACCCAACCAGGTAGCACTGCTGAACCAAGCTACACCTGCTGAACCATTAATGGTGCAGTAGACCTCTCCAGTTTTCAGTTTGGCAACTCTACTTGCACATTTTTAATTAAAACTACAAAAGGATCTCACCTTTTACTGTGTTGTCATCTGAATGCCATCACCGCTATATGTCACAAGTTGAAATTTTTTAATTTAAATTTAAGGGAACATATTATATGGCCAACCACCTGAATGCAGAGAGGTCTCATCCTAGCTCAGCAGGCAGTTGCAATACTTTTAGCTACACAGTGAGGCAGAAAATTGTTCTTGAATACTTAGCAACTCCTTTCAGTCATTTTAGGTGTCTCTGCACCTCTGCTGGTCTCCTAACTCAGTTTTGCAACATTTATTGAAGAAACTCAAGGAAGAAAGTGTAAAGGCACGTTTATAGGTGAACAAGAAGAAGAAGTAATAATAGCAGCAGCAATAGTAGTAGTAGTAGTAGTAGTGAACACTGGTGATTTACATAACTGTAAAGCAGGTAATGAAGAAATTGAAATAGTTTGAGATTTTCCATAGCTTGGCTCAGTCATTAGTCAGAATGCAGAGACTGAAGTCAAGAAATCAGAAGACTAGGACTTGGAAGGGCAGTTATGAAGGAACTAAACAAGATCCTGAAGTGTAAAGATATATAATTGAATACAAAAGTTAGGATTGTCCATGCCATTGTATTCCCCATTTCTATGTATGGTTGTGAATGCTGCTGAAAGCAGTGAAGAAAGGGATAGGAAAAAAAATCAACTCATTTTAAATGTAGTACTGGAGAAGAACTGTACAGATACTGTGGACTGTTAAAAAGATAAATGAATGGGTCCTAGGACAAATTAATCTTTCAAAAAGCTAAGAAGACTAAATCGAGACTGTTGTACTTTAGACACATCATAGAAAGACATGACTCACTAAAAGACAATGATGCTTGGTAAGTTAGGAGGCAGGAGCAAAATAGGAAGACCCCATCACAGATGGCTAGACTCAACCAAGGAAGCCACAGCCCTGAGTCTGCAAGACTTGAGCTGGTCTGTTAATGATAGAGTGACTTGGAGGCCTCTCATTCATAGGATCAACATAAGTTGAAGTTGATTTGATGGCAATTAACAGCAACCCCAAAACTAATTTCCATAGATTTTCCTTCTTTTCTTTAGTGATAATTGAAGCAACTCAACCTTCGTATCTCTCCCATCTCCCTGCTTAGACCTCTTGAGATGACAAACTAGTGTGTGAGATCACACTTGTGGCTTGTCACATCTCGATACTGACCTCAAGAGTTTCTTGGAGATCAAAATCAATTCCTGAACTCTCTCCAGAGCAGACTTGGGGGATTAGCAATTCTCCTAGAGACAGAGCTCAATGCCAGGTCTTTACAGACCAAACCTGGAGGTTTAGCAGCTTTAAGTGTCCCCCATTGACATTGTCTTTAAATCTTTTAGTTATTTTAAAATTCAGATTTAAGCCTTCTTACTACAGCAACCATAAACAAAAGTCTTACAGCCAATGGAAAGTAGCAACACTGGCTTTTGGCATACACTGTACATTATAACTTTATTCAAAGGCCGCTTAAGAATATCTGACCATAGCAAAACAAAAACAGTTCAAAATTTCAGATCTTGGAAACCTTTCTTCTTATGGATTTTGTGTGTACACGTTTATGTGCCTTCAAGCCACCTGTCAACTTATGGTGACCCCATGAATTTCATAGGGTTTTCTCTGGCAATGAATACTCAGAGATGGTTTTGTCAGGTCCTACCTCTGAAATATAGCACTCAGTACCTGGTGTTCATTGGTGGTCTCCCATTCAAGTACTAACCAGGGTTGACCATGTTTAGCTTCCAAGATCAGACAAGATCTGGTGCCTTTAGGATATTTAGGCCTTTTATGGATTATAATGCGCATAATTCTCCAACCAGAAGGACACTGGCCATGCAGGGTGGGGGAGGTCTTGGAACTGTAGTCAAGAGACAGAGAGAAATTTTTCCAGTGCTCTGAATGCCTGCCTAGAGCTATTGGGAAAAATATTGAATAAGGGACTATTAAAACAATAAGACTAGTAAAAGCACTTTTAACAGTTGCTGATATTTAAAAATACAAACTAGGTTTTTGAACGGGGCAGCAGGGCAACCACGGTGACAGCCAGCTTTCCCTTTCAATGGATCCAGTAGACCATCCTACCTATGCTGTTTATCAGACCAGGGAAATTGGAAGTATAATCCAATGGCAATCCGAACGCAATCATGGGGTTTAATGTTACTGCGTGATAGACTACCACATGCAATTTCGGGCAATGGGAAGTCAGTCCAAATGCAATCATGGGGTTTCACGTTATTGCGTGATAGACTATCACATGCAATTTCGGGCAATGGCAAGCTATTTTGGGGCAATGGGAAGTCAGTTTGAATGCAATTCGAATTCACGTAAATTCGCTGAACTAGCGAATTCATGTGAATGCATTCTGGCCCCACTTTCTTTTCATTCGAAATTAAGAGAAATTCCTCCTGTGTGATAAACTCCACAGTTTAGCTAACTCTCCCATCAAATATCAGGGTAACTGAAGTCCTCCATAGCTACTAATTCTTGCATCTTTGAGATTTCTGAGATTTGTTTCTTGTTTATTTGCTAGTCCCCCTTCTTTTCTGCCACATCTATTCTTTTTGAATATGTTATACCCTTCAATTGTCATATTCTAGTTACGGGGGTAATCCCACCGGGTCTTTCTTATGCCTATAAAATCATATTTACCTTCCTGCACTAGAGATTCAAGCTCATCTTGTTTGTTTCCCAAACTATGTGCAAAGGTATGTGCACATTTGAAACTTTGTTTGTTCTCTCTTATTACTTTACTGCCAGTTTTTCTGTGGATCCCTTTTTTCTCCTTCAGCTTCTCTAGAATTCATATCCGTGTGGTTAGAACTGGCCTTTGAACAGGATTTGTTGCTGGTTATTTCCGGGGGATGATTTGTTGCTGCTTATTCCCTGGTTATTCCCAGGATAAATCCTCTTTAATCGCGATGTTGTGTGATAATCTTCACCATGATCATGTGATTTTTCCAGGAAAATGACTGTTTAAACCCCTGATTTTCCCCGTGTGATAAAGTCCTATGTTTTTATTTGTACTGTTTTAATTTTGTAAGCTGCTTTGAATCCTAGTTGTGGGAAAAGGGCGGGATATAAATAAATATAACAACAACAACCTATCTAAGTTTGAAAGTATGAACAGTCCTATGGCACCATAAAGAATAGCAAATTAATTATAGCATGGCCAGTTTCATCAAAGGCTATATATAGGTTATGGCTCATGAAAGAACATGCTATAATACATTTGTAGGCCTAAAATCCAAGTGTTAGTTCTAATTAAAATAAAACAGCTAGCAAAAAGGAACAAAGTGCTGGAGCGCCTCAAAAACGATGGCCTTCCCAGCTAGAGTTGGCCTATTGAATCAATAGGAAATAGGTAAGTCAACACTTATGTATCTTCCATTGATTCAATGGGTCAGGTTTAGTTCGGTTAAACAACTGGTACTTAGTTTTTGAGATACTCCATGACTATATTAGTTTTATTGCAACAAACTAACAATGATGCCCTTTGGGATTTATTCATTTATTTATTGTGAAAAAAATCTAACTATTTTTGAAGACTGAACAATAGCATTTAAGAAATAATAATAATAATAATAATAATAATAATAATAATAATAATAATAAAGCAGCAAACTCATGGATGCTTTGCCAGGCAGAGTATTACTTACGGAAGATGTCCATAGTGTTTCCCTTAGAAGCGTGGATGCTACCGTTTGGAAGAAGCTTTACTTTCAACCATGTGTTGGAAACAGAATGCTTTAAAAAAGAATCCATGTACAAATAGAACAGGAAAGGCAATGGAGAATCCTTTAAATTCATAATCTTCTCTCCTACTCTTTCATCTTCTCCTCCCATGCTAATTACTCATTAAGTAAGAAAGAAGGAAATGGAATTTGCCCAAGACTTGTCTCTAGTGCTGGCACATCCTCTTCTTAGAAGCCCATAAGGAAGGCGTGAAGGTTACACTGCTGCCCAGATGTTCTTCCTCAGCACCTGCCTCTCACAGATCCACTATTTCTTAATGCATTTGGTTATAAACCACATTTGAAAAGACTACCAAATTTTGCTAAAAAAAAAAATCACAAAAGCCACTGACTGCCATTATATGTTGAGGCAGAAAAGTCACTTACCTGGGAGTAAGCTTTCATGAGTCGTGTAACTGGAATTGTTGTTATTGTTGTTGTGTTCCTTCAAGTTGTTTCTGACTTATGGCGACCTTAAGGCGAACCAGTTTCAGAAAATCTTCTCTAGAACTATGATTCTCCCTTAGAATGCAAGAGACCATGGCTGTGGCCTTGACTCTTGAACCAGTCCTGCTTCAGCCACAGGGATTTTGGAGAAGAACCATACTTCAGTTTTTCAGCATGTGGCTGCTGTTGTGTGCCTTCAAGTCATTTCCGACTTATGGTGACTCTAAGGTGAAACTATCAGGGGTTTTCTTGGCAAGATTTGTTCAGAGATTTGCCATGGACATCCTCTGAGGCGGAGGGTGTGTGACTTGCCCAACATCACCCAATGGGTTCACAACCGAGCTGGGAATCAAACCCTGCTCTCCAGAGTTATAGTCCAGCACTCAAACCTCTCTAATAACTGAGACACTGTTGGAGAGTAGACCGATTGAACCAATTGCTGAAAGATGCATCTTTCATAGGTAAATCCAGTTGATTCAATGGATCACCTCTAGTCACGACTAAAATAGGATTTATGCCAATGGTTGAGCAAACATGTATATCATGGTGGGAAGAAAACTAGGACCAAATTTTGTCCATCTGCCGTCCCAGGCTAGACTTTGGGGCTCCTGTAGATGACTATGCCCTCTTACCCATGATGCCATTGTGATATGGCTTCCCAGTTTTTGTATGCTTCCTCACAATGCTAAAATGTTGAAATGCCTCTCCTAAGGCTTGGTTACCATACCTTCCCCGGGATAACCAGATGTTTTAATTTGTATTGTAAGCCACTGTAGCAGGGCCGCAAGGTCCACCCGCAGCTGCTGCTTTCTTACCGGGTTCCATAACTTTGTCCAACAAAAAACTGCACAACTTTAATTCTCCAACATTAAACCAAACAAGAAAACTGTTGTGTCGCAGTTCCTGACTCGTCCTTAATTTGGTCAACTTCCTCTTCCAAATTATCTAGGGCTGTTCTTTAGTTTTCTAGCCCAATATCTCCCACCTAAGAAGTTGCCATGGGCCAACACCTTCCCATAAAGGGGCCCCACCTTCCAATATGATAGGCGGAGGCTGATATCTTGAGGTGGGACTCCAACTTGAACATGAGCTTAATTCACAACAATGGGGGGGGGGGGGGGAGAATATCCCTATCGTCAGTAAAATTCAAAGTCCTGTTGTCCTTCCTTCTGAACAGATTAAAAAAAGAAATCCAAATAAATTCCAAAAAAGCAAACCCCTTTTTCATATCAAGGGCCTACTGTATTGTATTGTATTGTATTGTCTGGTGCTGAATTTTAAAAAATTGAAAGAAAATAAAATGCTGATGTTATTGATTTGTTCAATCCAATCAGAATTTTATTTTATTTCTTTTTTGATATGAAAAGGGATTTTTTTTAAAAAAAATTATTTGCTCTTTTTTGGATTTTCTTTATCTGGTGATGAATAATAAAATAAAAATAAAATATGAATTTTTAAAATGAAATGAAATGAAATTCTGATTTTATTTTATTATTCATCACCAGATAAAGAAAATCCGAAAAAGCAAATAAATTCCCCCCCAAAAGTAATAATAAGTGAAATACAATAGGAAGTAGGGGGGAAATCTACTGATTACTAGTTCTCTCTCTAGTTGTTGGGAAAGGAAACTTTCAAGCCTTAAGCCTTTGCAGCCACTTCCAGAAAAGGAGGAAAAAGAGCTCTTCCACACTGAAACACCTCCTATGCTTTCATCGCGCGTTAATTTCTGAGTTCAGGGCTGACTGGAAAGGTTAATGGCTTACAAAGTTTCCTTTCCTTAATTACTAGAGAGAGTTAGCACTTAAACCACTTTTAAAAAGGGATGTGTCAGAAGTGGGATTTGAACCCACGCCTCCATTCGGAGACCAGAACACCCAATTGGCTGGGAAGGAGATAAGCCTTGAGTCTGGCGCCTTAGACCACTCGGCCATCCTGACACTGCCGGGGAAGGGCCTTCCCGCTAGTTCCCTTATTAAGAATAGGCTAATAGACGCATGCGCGCCCTCTTCCATTTTGTATTTCCCTTTCGTTTTACAGAACGCGCCCGGGCTCTTTGCGTATGAGGGCCACCAGCTTTCTCCAAAGTGGACAAGCCACGCCCACCAAAATTGTATCCGCCCCCCCAGGCCTGGCTGTTCTTCTGTCTGCTGCCGCTAGATGGCGATTGAGACAAGTAAAGGAGCTGCATCACTTTAAACCATACAGGCAGAGTGCATCTACACTGCAGGAATAATGCAGTTTGATAGCGCTTTAACTGCTATGGCCTCATATTACTGAGTCCTGGGTTTGTATATTTTTTTTACTAAGTCTTCAGCCTTCTCTGGCAAAGGGTGCTGGTGCCTCAGCAAACTATAAATCCCAGGATTCTGTAGGATGGAACCATGGCAGTTAAAGTGGTGTCAAACCGCGTTATTCCTACAATGTAGATGCACTCTGAATCATTGGTAAAAAAACCAACAGCATACTGAAGAGCCTCAAAATGAATATTGACTCTTGTCTCCATAGTCTAACACCCAAACCTATGGCTTGTGAAGGATCATTAGGGGTGCATCTGTTGTTGTTGTTGGAAACTTTAAGGCAAGCCTATCATGGGCTTTTCTTGGCAAATTCCTTCCAAGGGGGTTTGCCATGACCATTCTTTGAGGCTGAGAGTGTGTGACTTGTCCAAGGTCATCCAGTGGGTTTACATAGCAAAGTAAGAATTTGAACCCAGGTCTCGGGACTCATAGTCCAACACTCAAAGCCACTCTACACTGTAGAAATAATGCAGTTTGTCTCTACCTGAACAGCTATGGCTCCATCCTACAGAATCCTGGGATTTGTAGTTTGGTGAGGCACCAGTATTCTTTGGCAGAGGAGGCAAAAGACCTTGTAAAACTACGAATCCCAGGATTCCATAGGATGGACCTACAGCACTTACCGTAAACGTCGTGTCAAACTGCATTATTTCTACAATGTAGATGCAGTCTTTATCACACTGCTCTGTACTTGATCAGGGCTTTGGTGAATGTTCTGAAAGCAATTTGAAAATCACCACTATTTGAGGTTTTTAAAACTGTTTCGGATGCTTGTCAGATAGTGGATTTAGAGAGATAAAGTTGAATATTAACCTGTACATGTTTAATTGGAACAAGCATGTTGAATTCATTCAAACGTACTCTTAACTCAAATTAAGCTGGCATAGGATTCCAACCTCAGTTATAACAGAGCAGCAAAAATGGGGAATGTTTGGATACTTTGCATTGCAACTCCTATTGTCCCCAGCCTACAAAGCCAATGATAAGGGATTGTGGGGTTTGTAGTCTAAAAAATTGGGGAGTGTCAAAAGATCTCCATCCGTGAGCAACCTTTACTGGTCTATGACTATAATAAACAATATCTATCAACCCTATCTATCTATCTATCTATCTATCTATCTATCTATCTATCTATCTATCTATCTATCTATCTCCATCCCTGTATTTGAGTTTTGTCAAAAGCTTTCCC
>NC_056523.1:21133940-21192412 GCF_019175285.1 Sceloporus undulatus | reverse complement strand
AATCTTGAGTTGCTAGATGTGAGTGGAACTACAACTTTCAGCATGGTTCATGTTGGCTGGAGATTATGGAGATGTTGTCCAAAACCTTCCAAGGACCCAAGTCTGGGAAAGGAGGGTAAGACTTTCAGTTTGCATAGGAACAGATTGGGATAAAATAACAAGCAATGAAATAGTTCCTTTTAAAAACATCTTAATTCTCCTTTTAAAAATTTTACTTGACAGTCCAGAGTTGTTCCCAGATGATTGGTAGTAAGCGCCACAAGTTGAAAAACAGATACAGTATGACTATTTGCTTGTTTAACATCTTTGTTATAGCATTTCGTAGAATCTTAAAGTTGGAAGGGACCACAAGGACTATCTATTTCAACCCCCTGCCATGCAGGAATCCAGCACTAAAGCAATCCTAAAAGATACCCTAAACTTTTTTGAAAGACCTCCAAAGACAGACAGTCCACCAGGCTCTGAATTTTTATGTGTGGTAAGAAAAAAGGAAGTAGAAACAGGAAAACTAGAGGGTTAAAAGTGAAAGTCTCCTTGCCTTGCAGGGCAGTTATACAATTAAGCCCTTGTATAGATACACCCTTGGCTAAGGAAGACTAAAATTGGTATATAGCATTGGTATACAGCAACTTCTTGCTGATCTCAAGTAAGGCCTGGTAACAGGAGAACTTTATGGCAGTGAATGATGGAGCTGTCACATAGGGAAGATCACATCTTCCCTTCCTGTAGCCACTGGTCATGCTAGTGGCAGGTGGCAGGGAGCAGCAGTCCAAAATGTAACATTCCCAAGCTCTGTTTTTGGGAGAAATGCAATTAATAAAATCAATTGCTCAGCAAAACTTCATGAAAATCCTAAGAACATAAGTGGTAGCTTTGCAACCATGTATTGGGGAAGTCAAAAGCAATACACAACATTTGAAATATAACTGATGAAAACACTCTTCACTAGTTTCTTGTTGCTTGCTTCAGTAGCATGCAAAACAATCTTGTAGCAGTTTTGAGTCTAAGGACAGTATCACACTACGCTGTTATAGTGCTCTTATTCTGCTTTAATGACTATGGGTGCCTCCTATGGAATTTTGGGCTTTGTAGTTTAGTGAGGCCTAAGAGATCTCTGGGTGAGAATTCTCAATGCCTATCCCTAAACTGCAAATCCCAGGACACCACAGGAGGAGCTGTAGCCATTAAAGTGGAATAGTGCCATCCATAGTGATAAAGTTAATGCTATCCATCTGAAGAAGTAGAACATGTCTATGACAGCTTATGCTTTTTATTTCTGGGCATCACAATTCAAAAAGGATGTTGAAAAGCTGGAGCATTTCCAGAGGAGGGCAACCAAAATGGTGAAGGATCTGGAAACCATGCCTTATGAGGAGAGACTTCGGGAGCTGAGTATGTTTAGCCTGCAGAAGAGAAGGTTAAGAGGTGATATGATAGTCTTGTTTAAATATTTGAAGGATGGAGCAAGATTGTTTTCTGCTGCTCTAGAGAACAGGACCCGAAGCAATGAATGCTAGCTACAGGAAAAGAGATTCCACCGAAACATTAGGAGGAATTTCCTGACTGTAAGAGTGGTGGAGTCTCCTTCTTTGGAGGTCTTTAGACAGAGGCTGTGAGGCCATCTGTTGGGGGTGCTTGGATTGTGAATTCCTGCATGGCAGAATGGGGTTATATTGGATGGCCCTTGTCTCTTCCAACTCTATGATTCTATGATTCTACATCCTCCTGCTCACCACCCAGCGAGACCACTTCTGAGGGGGATGATGCTGCAGCCTTTGGAGTGCCCATTCATAGTCTGGTGTGGCTGCTTGCTAAACAGTCACGTTGGACTCTGAACAGATGGCACTGCACCCCACAGCAGCAGTCACTGAGCAGGGAGGCACTGAGGCCTCCAGGGCACCTGTTCAGGGCATGGCGTGGCTTCTGTGCGAGCAAGAAAGGGAGGTGACACCCTTTCTCACCTGCCCAGAAGCAGAGAAGCTGCACCAGTGCCACCAAGTGTACGCACCCCTCTGGGGTGAGACCCGGTGCAGTCCACACCCCCATAATGACGCCTCTGGATTTATCCTTTGTATTTGCTATTCTCATACTGTTTCTGGTTGACTTCCACCTACCTCTTCTCTGTTATGAATACTTACAGGCTGGAGTTAGGCTACAAGATTCTTTAATCAATATAGGGATACCTGCTCCTCGTAAAGACGTAAATGCTGACATTTCCTTTTCCTATGTTAAGACATTAGAACTAATAAGGGTTAAAGTAGTATGTCAGACCAATGAAACTACAGTACATGATTCCAGGGAACCACTGAACAAATGCTTGATCAGATGTTTTGGCCCAAACAGGACCAAAGCTTTCCCATTGGATCAGTATTTGTTGGGAACAAAACTCACATGGCAAGAGTCACTTTAAACAGTTCAGTAGACTTGTTAGCTTTACTCACAACTGTAAAATAACCTATAACTGCTTCTCAAATCCTTGGATCTGTACAGATGAGAAAATGCACCTCAATATTTATTGGGTGACTCCAAATAGGGCTATATGGGCTTGTGGCAAGGCACAGTTTCCCATGGCTCCCCCTGGAGAATTCAGGAGGTGCTACCTGGCTGAGGAGGTTCCAGGAGTTATCTATACCAAGCACTGAAATAGTTTGTAATTTTGAACTATAGTAAGTGATTGGGGGCCAAAGTGAGCAGTTTTTTTCAGAGAATGAGATGGCTTGGGGACTCTTGCTGATGGGAGGAATTTCTACCAAAATGCAAAGAATAAACTGTTTTGGTTTGGTGATGGAAACCATGATGAACATCACAGCTTTGGCTGTGGGAGCTCTGAATCTGGAAGTGCCTTCCAGGAGAAAGGTAGTTCTCCAGCACTGAATGGCCTTAGACATGTTGACATCACACAAATACTGTGTCTACATTCCTGATCAGACTAGCTTAGTAAATAAAAGCATAAAAGCCATATACACAAGTGAAGCATTATCTCAAGGATGACAACATAATGCATTTTTTGATCCTTTGTCTTGGCTCCCAGGGTAGGTTAGATTAGAAATTTAGTTATTAGTCTGCTGTCAATTGCTGTTGTAATCATGTGTTCGTTGTGCTGTGGTCAATATCTTTGTGGTTTGTGAAGTCGAATGCTTTCATGGCTGGCATTCATAGTTTTTTGTGGGTTTTTGGGGCTATGTGGCCATGTTCTAGAAGATTTTCTTCTCTGAAGATGCCAGCCACAGATGCTGGTGAAAAATCAGGAAGAAAATCTTCTAGAACATGGCCACATAGCCCCAAAAACCCACAAAAAAATCTTTGTGGTTTGTTCCAAACTCTCACATCGAAGGGCTTTAGAACAGGAAACCCAATTCCTCTCAGTATGATAATTCACACAGTTATATTGAGTGGTCCTTGATAATGGTCCATTACCTATGACCAAAGACGGATGTTGTGATTAAAAAAAAAATAGAGAAAGCCCTACTCTAATTTGGAAATTCCTTGTTCTCATACTGAATTCAGAAACCTAAAACTTCAACCCTGGTAAGCAAAAACGTCACAGTTACCCATGTCTACCCTAGACCCACTGACCCATGCCTACCCTAGACCCACTGACTCCATTCTGTGATTTAACACACAGGTGAGAAAATGAGTTATTGATTTTGATATGAATCAAAACCGTGGATAAGTCAAGGGTAAAACTTAGGGACGTGTAACAAAGGATCTAAAGAATAAAACAAAGGAAAACAATACCAAAGAACTTAAAAAATTTCTGCAGGCCTAACTGTTTGTGTTCACCCTAAAGGCTGGATGGATGAGAGTAGGCAGGAGGGTCAATGCAAGACAGATTATAGTCTTGCCTTCCAGCAGGGATGGTTCCTTTTTAAATAAGAGATAAGGTATAGTACTTAACATTGACCGTGAATAAGTTGACTGAGGCTTTTTAGGTCAATTCTTTGACTAAAATTTCTAGACTTATACATGAGTATATTCAGTATTAATTGAAGCAAACAACCTGAAGTTCCGGTTGATTACATTTTCACACACTATAGCCGTGTTATCTGCTATGACAAAGTGTTGAGAACAAAATAAAACAAAATATGAACTCCACAAAGGAGTGATACTTTTGTTGACCAGCCAAAATGCACAAAACACATAGCGGAAGCTTTCAGAGCTCCACTGGCTTCTTCAGGGGAAAATATTAAAAAATAATACAGGAGGAAGACAAATGACGATATTGGAATCACAGGTCTACATTTTATACAGATCGTGTATCTGCTGTAGTTCAGTTGGAGGAATCTCAGTTTGGTCATGTGAGGACTTAGACAGTGGACAGTGAAATTTGCTGTAATGGATTTCAGATTTCATTGTTCTTTGGGAAAGTGGAAGGAGAAGAGAAAAACTGGGACATTTTAAAAGCAGTTGAAAAAGCAGAATAACAGAAGATCAATCAGAACTATCCATGCCAAATTTGAACAGTTGGGGGATATGCCTTAGTACACAACAGGCTAAATACCAAAGAAACAGTAAAGCACAATAACACTAAAACAAACATACTGATTGTAAAATCCCACTTTATTGGTTTGATAATAACTAGATGATTTGCCTTCCCCTGAAGGAAAATCTCCCATGTGCAATCTGGGATGCTTGAAAACCCAACATCTGGTGAAGCAAAAGGAACCTTTCTTCTCAATGAAAACTAGGAACTTCTTTTGCATGGACTTTCTTTTGTAAACTCTTCCCAGCATCTATTCTATTCCTTGGCTATTATGAGCTGGTGAGTTCATTTACTTAAAAAATGTTGGGTTGCTTGGATTTTCAGATTGCAACAAAAGGTTTTCTGTCAGGTGAAAGATGGGATTTTTCTCACGCTGGCCATTTCTTCTTTTTCCTTCTCCCCTTGAGAGACCACTTTCAGCCAGCTTGGGGAGAAAAGGAGTGCTGTTCTTCTAAAAGGGCAGTGTACTTGGGTCTCCAGTAAAGAAGCATGGTATCCACCTGGGCACCATCTCGTTCACTTCATGCTGAACATCCTTGGTGGAGTTAGTGCCATGGATAGTGCCACTAATGCTTGGAGAGAGCACTGCATTGCTGCTGATGCAACATTGTTGTCCATCTTGCCACTGTTGGTTGGCAAGACTACTTTGCTGCTGGGGATGCATCATCACTGGCCATGTTGTCATGGGTGGCTTGTAAGGCCATACAGTGGCTGGAAGCACACTGCTGGTGTCCACTGTGGCTTCTGAGGACATATATTTACTGAGGAAGCACTGTTGCTGACTGTCTTGAGTTGTGAGAACACAGCGTTGTATAAAGATGGCCTTTTCATAGGCCCTGCATGGCCTTTTCACATCGCATAGGTTTTGTAGCATCTTACGCACAAATTCTTTGGAAGGATATTTCTCCTGCCTTGTTGATCCATTCCTCTGTTGCCGCTTTTTTCGTTGCTGCTGTTGCTTCGTCTGTTTCTGTTTCTTTATTTACCTTCTAGCCATCGGCTGAAAGCTGATCTGGGCGCCTTGTCAAAAGAAAGGAAGCATTTCATCCAAAATGAGAAGATAATGTCTCATTTCTGCAGCATGTTCTCCGCTGTCACACAATGTCATGACAGCTCTGCATTGGACCATTAATTTTTCTATAAGCAATGTGATAAAGGAAAACATATACGCAAATTTCTGACGATGATCCATGAGTGTTGATATATCAAGTAAAGGTAACCCAGGTACCAGTGGGAGGGGAATGAGGGAAAGTGTATATAAGGCTGACAGTGCTTATGACGTTTGATCGAATAAGCGCCTTGATTGGTCCATTTAAAAAAAAAACCGCCAAAAATACATCGAATCACAAACGGTCACAGAAATGGAAACGATGTCGAAAGATAAATCGCTTCCAATTAATCCGGGTTAACGTTACGTCATTCTGACGTACTATTGATTGACAACTCCAAATAAGGTATGGAGGAGAAGAGTCGCTTTATTTTAACACCGATTTCATGCCAAGTGAGAACGCTTACAGAACGCTTGCAAGTAAAAAATTCGGTTTAAATAAGCAGATGGGAACGATGAATAAAGCGATTCGGAAAGCAGGATAACAACAGTGTTATTTTAAATCGATTTTATTAAAAACGTTTTATTTTAAATCGTTTCAAATCCTAAGTGGGAACACCCTCTTGGTGATGAATGCCTCTGTAGCCTCACTTGCTGTCTTCTCATATACTGCATGGTATTCAAATGAGGGACCAGCCCTCTGCTCTTTGATTGGTTGGGAAGGATAATGGCCAGGCACTCAAATTACATCTTCTTGGGATACAATAATAGTACCTGGACAGTCAACAGGACTTCATAATGTGTTTCTGTGAACTGTTCCTGCCTCCCATTTACAAATAAAAGAGACTGTGACATCATAGCACTCACTGCTCCATGGGAAGGAAGAGCAGACTGGAAGCATTTGTATTTTTTAAAAAAACGAAATGTAATTATGATTGCAGTGATAATCGCTGAAGTCATATTTATTTATTTTTAATTTTTATTTGATTTATATCCTTTTCTTCCTATGCAGGGTCCAAAGCAGCCATATATTTTGCTTTGTAAATCATTTTTGTCCTTCCACTTCTCACAAGATTAACCAGTAGACTGGAAATCACCAGTGATGTAGACTCGAGTCAGTTGACTTGGACTAATGCTGGACTCAAGTTGCTTCAGTGACTTGAATTGGCAAAAATGACACACTGACTCAACTTGACTTGAGACTTCTATATTTTGAGCGACTGACTTGCTGGTGTCATTCACTTTGAAGGGCAGGCAAGACCTGTTCTTAAAATGTGGGGCGCAAATGCGTTAGGCAATGGGCTTGAGGCAGAAGGATCCTCCTAAATCTTTTGAAAAGCTTTAGATGGCTCCTCTGATATGTAGCAGGGACAGGCTGCCAGACCTCAACCCCTGCGTCAAGTCGATTGCTTAACACAATTGTTGTTCCCTCCAAATCCGCACACCACCTCCTTATTTAAAATTAAAAGTTGGCTCCCAGACATGAGACTTGACTTGAGACTTGGACTAAAAGACTTGAATACATCACTGGAAATCACAACCTCTGTATCCTTTGAGTCAGTCATTATTCATTTAGGCCAGTGGATTGTTGGAGTTGGTTGATAAAACTGTTAAAAGATGTGGAGGCTGTGAAGATTAAAAGAAGAGCCAGAAGTAGCAAAGAGACTGGAGTGGATGGAGAGGGAAGAGGATCAGAGGGAGGGAAGGACTGGATCCTCCAGAGCCCACTCTTTACAGGGGCTGTTAGTAATGATTTTTTGGATCTGCACTTCCAAATATATATTTTTTAAAAGCTGGAGTGTAATTTGCTATGGTGGTCCTATGATTTGAAAGGACAGTTTTCTCCTCTCTTAATCTTAAAAAAAAATGAATTAGAGTTACAATACAAAAGGGCCTTTGTGCTGATGCACTATAGCACTATCTATCTTTTAACTTATTTTTAAGGAAAGGAGGGGAAGAGAAGGGAACATATTGTTTCTATATGTCTCGGAATTAAAATGACCCCCCACTTGAAGATAGGCTTACAATATTGCAGCTCATGCTAGGGACTGCCAGAAAATAGTCTGGGACAACAGAAATATTGCTTGGATACATAAAAAACAAACAAACCCAAGAACGGCAGCAGCAAGTACCACAACCTGAGATATTTCTCCTGTCTGAAGGAGCTCCTCCTTTACTTTTGTTCATTTGTTTGCAGGTAACCTCTGGCAATTTTTTCTTCCAGCCTACTGAGTAGATCTTCACCTCCACCTTCAAGAAAGCTGCAGCATTATGTGCTTCCTAACTAGTCACTGGACTCTTTTCAGAGCCAGATTATCTTTCCCTGCTCTGAATCTCTGCTCTCTGAAGCAAAACTTCACCTGTGGTGGATATCACTGGCGGCCTTTATAGCTGATTTCATTGCACCATCTATCCAAGCATGAGGATGAGCTGTGTGTTCTCCTGCAAAGTAGATCCTCCCTTCATTCTGGGACAATGCATTAGCATAGTGGGCAAACTGGTATGGTGTGAGGGCAGTGAATGCTCCCCCCGAATATTGGTCCAGGGCCCACCTCTGTATTATGTGTTTGTCACAGACAGACTGGAGGTATTGTTTGGATACCTGGTGGATTTCTGCTAGGTCATCCATCACTATCTCAATACATTTTTGCTCACTGAGTGGAATATACAAATCAGCATCACCATTCCAAGTGTAGGAAGCCAGAAGTATCCCTATCCCACTGGGAAAGTCATGGTTTGGGTAGTAAATTGTTCGAGTTGGACGATCTGTGATTGATTTACCACCTCGAATCCCATCTTCCTCCCAAAATTTCTCCCTGCAAACCAGGGCAATTTTTGTAGCACTTGCATAATTCAAGGACCGAAGAGCTCGAGCCTTGGAAACTGAAAGAGGTGGCACAAATTTGATGCGCTGTGTGGCTTTGGCGGTAGCTGTGATGAGAACGTAGTCAGCAATTATGGATGAAGGTACAGATTTGGGTGGCCAGCTGTAAAACACTCTCAGTTTCTCGCCTAGGCGATGTATCTTCTCCACTGTAGAATTAAAATGGACAATCCCAGGCATTTCGTCAAAGAATCGTTGAGGAAGCTGATCAAATCCACCTGAAATTTCTTCAAAACTGAAAGTGGGAAGTAGAAGAAAGGAAAGTGTGATTTCACACAAATATAAAAGGATACATTAATACAACAGTGTTTGAGAAGTGCTGGTCAATGTTTGGGGAATGCTTACAGCTATTTAGCCAACCAACCTGTAAATGAGGCTACTGTTTATACTCATGTATAAGTCTAGAAATTTAGGTCAAAAAATGATCCAAAAAACCCTGAGTTGACTTATCCGTGGGTCAATGCAGGTACTGTACTTTAACTCTCATTTTTTTAAAAAAGGAACCATCCTCTGGTGAAAGGCAAGAGTGCCCTGGAGTCACTGAACCCCCTCTATTTTGTCATCCAGCCAGCCTTTAGTATGAGCACAAACAGTTATGCCTGTTGTAATTTTGTAAGTTCTTTGGCATTGCTTTCCTTTGCTTTGTCCTTTACATTGTTTGTTAGATGCCCCTAAGTTTTATCCTTGACTTATCCATAGGTCATATCAAAATCCATAATTTTGGTCCCAAAACCTGCCCTTGACTTATTCATGAAGTTGACTTATAGTCACATATATAATGTATATAAAATGGGCTAGAGAATCTGTGCCCCCCCATCTCTCCGATACCTATTTTACAAGAGAAAAAACATCAGAGAAAAGTCAATTATCATGAAGCCTTTTGGAACAATGGATTTCCTTTAAAAATAAATTTCCAGAATTCACCCCAACATTCCCAAAAGTGATGACCAGAGATGAATTCATTTCCAGTCAAAAATGATATAGCTTATCATACTGCAGATTCATGGGGGGGGGGGGGGGATGATCCTAATTCAGTTATCCACACCATACAAAATATGAGAAACTATACATTCTAAGTGGGTGGGAAAGGGTGGTCTTTTCAACACCTTCAAACAAGTGGTGGCTGTTGTCAAAGAACACACAATCAATCTGCTCACTGCAATGAGGAGTTGTGATGGAGTTCTGCTTCTGGTTGCCACAACATCACAAGTTGGCAGGTGGAAATGTCACTCTCCTTACACCCCAATCGTCCCCAGAATGGGCCCCCTTTATCTGATCTGTGCAGCCCTTGGACCACAGGAGGCCCCTTGGGGGTAATTTTTTGGCCCTGCAAGCCTGAAGTGTCATAAATTTTACTGGTTTAGAACTCAACTTAGCACAGAATTTTCCTCCTGGAGGAAGCGGGGCATAGCAACTTCACTCCATTTCCCCCTTCTAGCCCTTTGTATGATCTGACCCTGTTATGCATAGTTAGATGACCCCATGGAATAGGCTAAGCATTGGTGGTGCTGGGGATCTGCAGGGGCAACAATTATCTTCCTATACTTTCTCTGCTATGGCCTTCTTCAAGAGGCACCTTTCTGTTAATGGGAGACTACCTCGGAATCCAAGACATCGTATTTTAATTAGTTTATAACCAGCTTTTTGTTAGATAGAACCAGAACTTGAAAATAGTTTCTTTGTGGACTACAACTCTTTAAATCCCCCAGCTAGCATGGCCAGTGGACAGAATTTTAAAAGTCAAATTCATAATGAAATGTTCATTTCTTTCTCACATACTGTCATCCAGACCACCTTTACCTGTCTTTAGAGTAGGCAAGATAATCCATGATGGTGTTAAGAAATGACAGGTGAAACCCAGAGTCTTCATTCAGGAGGTCACCAATCATGTCAACTGCTTCTTTGCTCAAATTTCCTTCCTTAATTAAGTATTCCTAATGTATGAGAAAAGAGAAAATGGGGAGTGGGTTGGAAAAGAATTGTACAAGTCTTTTTTTAAAAAGGAAAACAATTTAGTTCATTATAAAGTATTGGACTACGATTCTGGAGACCAGGGTTCAGTTCTCTGCTCGGCTATGAAACCCACTGAGTGACCATGCTCTCAGCCTCAGGGGAAGGCAATGGAAAACCTCCTCTGAACAAATCTTGCCAAGAATACACCAGGATAGGGTCTCCTTCAGGTTGCCAAATGTCAGAAATGACTTGAAGGCACACAAAACAACAACAACAATAACAACAAATTTTACATTGATCTAATGGGAGAATGTGTCTTCCAAATGCAAATTTGGAAGCTTCAGACAAGTTTCCCTTGGGACTAAGGAAGAAAGGGTAATAAAGGGTTAGCTTCTCTTTCCAGAGGACCAAGTCTACCATTAGGCAATGAAAAGTGGTCTCTTTAGGCAGCAGATGCTGGGACAGCAAGGCAAATTGCTATAGCACTTAAAGCGTTATTTCTACAGTGGAGCTGTGCTCCTAGATTGCCTGCTGCTGCCTTCTCTATCGCCAGTGTTGATGTAAGGTTCAGATCCCAGTCCAATCACCTTTTCTAGATGGATTGAGGTGGATATTATCTTGTCCTTTGCATCCAGATAGCAAAATGTCTTCACCAGATCCTGCCTCTCCAAGATTTCTCTGGTTCTGTTGATGGTCATGCCCACTTAAGTAGATGCATTTTGTATTTTTAACAATTATGAATAAGAGTTAAAGTCACATTTAACATGATATCTAGTTTGGGCCTCAGACCTTTCTATTTGTCCAGGTTAGTAATATTTTAAAGGATTTATATATTTTAAATGATGATGGGGATTTTTAAACATGCTTTTAATATTGCTTTTTTTAGTGATATGAATATACTAATTATTATATATACTATTTATATTTTATTGTTTTTGCTATTGCTTGAGGAGTTGAGAACCAATTTTAAATAAGAGCTGAAATACAGAGTTTTCCCTTAATTACCACAGTTTCTGTGACTGAAGAGTGAGTGAAGACATATGCTTTACCTTAGTAGAAAATGAATCATATTTCTCTTTCAGAAGTGTACAGTTTTTTGTAACCTGTGCAGAAAGAACCAGAAAGATGGGTAAGAAGGACACAATCCTCACAAAAATTGAATCAGGGGAAACAATAGAAAGACTGCTGAAAAGCCTAGATAATTACACTAAATATCACAATATTTGCCAAGGATGTTGCTCATTCTAAAGAAAGTGATTGATAGAATAAAATGGGAATTGGAAAAGCAAAAAAGAATGAATGAAACTAAATGAAATAATGTGGCTGGTAGCTGAAGGCAACCACCCCATCCAGCTTGAGGTGCTTCCATTGCAACATGTTATAATGGGGAAGAGGGAAAGGGATGCTGCTTTTAGCATTTGGGACACTGAATTGTATGTACATTTTCACATTTGCTGTGGTTAGGGGTGCGAAAGTGGACACATTGTAATTTAAAAAACACTATTATTTTTAACCTGAGAAAACACCTCTCTAGGTATCTCTAGGTCCTCCAGCACATATCTGCCAGAAGCTGAGCAGAAAATCATGCTGGAGGACCTGCAAATGCCAAGATAAGTGTTTTCTCCAGGAATCTCTAGATCTTCTAGTGTGACTCTACGGTCAACCTCCAACAGGGTCATGCTGTAGGACCTAGAGAATCCCAGAGAGAACATTTAATGAAATCCATGAATAATCAAATCTGCAAAAGAGCCACAAACGCGAAAGGTTGACTTTAGCTCTTTTTCTCTTAAGTGGTGATTTCAAAATGAAACATGCACATTGTCACAATCAGCATACAAAGGGATCTTGTAGCACCTCGTTGCGTGGGTTTTTAGTAGAGCTTATGCTACTACCAACTTCTTTTGCTCAGGTGCTACAAGGTCCCTTTGCATACTGATTTTCAAGACTTGTTTAGTTTCCTCACATTACATGTTTGTGTACATACACCCACACATACCTTGTCTAGTGTCTCCTGAAAAAGTTGGTCAGCAGATTTCCTTTGTTCATTGGAATTAACTTGGTACCCAAAGATTCCAGGGTTTTCATGGACATCTGCCACTCTTTTCCTGGCATTTCTAATTAAATACCAGGCGTTCTCATCAATTTGACTGAAGCGATTTAGACTGAGATTGAATTTGCTTATGTATTCACGGACAATTCTAAAATGGGGAAAATAACAACAAATTGTTTCTTAATTTACTCATTAGGAAGAATATAAGAGAAGCCATTCTGGATCCAACCACAATCCAGTATTCTGTTTCCCATGGTGGCCAAAGAGATGCTTCTGGGAAACTGAAGAGCAAGACGCAGCAGCTCACTCCTGCTCTGGTTCCCAGCAACTGGTACTCAAAGACCTGGAGCAGTAAAAATTACCTTTTAAGATTATAACTCCTGGCCTCCCAAGCCAGCATAGCCATGACTTCTTAAAGAAATAGGGGTTTTGTTCTAAAAGATTTGGTGCAGTGCAAACTTACTCAAATTCTGTGCAAGAGGTACAGTGTGGCAGATAACCGGGACTGAAGGCTTCTTTATGGCATTCCTACCTGTGGGCTTTGGGTAAACGCATAGGCCCCATATCCATATACCAATCTTCTTCTCGGTGTGTCTTTATTCTCCCTCCCACACGGTGACTGGCTTCCAGAATCACAACCTAGAAAAAAAACCACATGGATGAATGATTGCTTAGTCCATTCAGTTTCTCTTTCCCTCTAATGTTCTATGATCTATATCAAGGGAAATCAACCTAGGCCCTTTCACACTACAGAATTATGGTATTATGATTCCACTTTAACTGTTATAGCAGTATAGATGAAAGATATTTGGAATTCTCAGCCAGAGAGGTCAAGTGACTCATTAAACTACAAACCCCAGGATTCCAGAGGATGTTGCCATTGCAGTTAAAGTGGAATCATGGTGCTATAATCGCATAGTTTGAACGAGCCTCTGGCAGATTCCAGATGTTTTGTAGTGCTGGAATCCTGCATTGGGAGATGTACATGTGGCAGGAAAATAGCTGAATGTATCTCCACCAGTCATCTCATTCTCCAGAAACATGGCGATGGTCATGTTGCAGGGGGTGCATTCCTTGAAATGCAGGTTTTGGTGGGGAATTTATTAGCAAAGAAGTTCACCACGTCTGACTTTTAAATGTACAGTACTATTTTAACGTCATTGCAGTGCACCAGTGGTATTCTGGCTCAAGTCTCATAAGTCTCTGCTGTTGTATGGCCAGGGAAAAGCTATTACACAAGGAATGTGAAATATTTCCTGTTAGGTACTTTCTTGGGCAAAATTGGAAAAGGTCCTTATGCCAGAGAAACCTCTTGTTAAGTAACCAGTGGGACTTGGATCAGATCTCCAATAGTTAGGGTCATTGCTCAGTCTGAATAAAGGTCAGTTGCTTCCCTGAAGCAGCCATTACCTGATATCCAGCATCTTTTAGCAATCTGGCAGCAGTGAGTCCACTTATTCCTGCCCCAACAATCACGACTGTCTTCATCTTTAGGGTCTTTCCTAGTCCGTGTTTAGCAATATCCAGCCATTTTTTGTATTCAGGATCTTCGAAACACTTTTCCAGGTCATCAATGCCATTTCCAGAGATCAGTTCAGCAATGAACAGTAAAAGCGAAAGTAATACTAGAAATACAAGAAAAATAGGGATGAATGGGTTTTCCCAGCTCCATGATTTTTCAGCCGTTTCATCATCCCTTGTGTGCTGTTCTCCTTGCCTTCCTATATCAGAAACTTCCAAAAGTTTCAAAATGTTGATAACAGAATATAAGTGGCCACTGCAACAAAAGTTTGCAATATGAGTGCTTCAATTCATAATTCCAGTTATTTTGTCCCATTCTCTGTTCAGTTTTCTCATTCCTTATTGGTATTTTGAATGAGTAAATGCAGCAGCACTTTACACAGGACACAAAATCAGACTTGCAGGCATTTGGACCTGATGCAATATGGACCAGATTCCTTCTTCAGATGTATAATGCTCTACAAGCATGTCTCTGTATCTTCTCCCCTCCAGAAAGGCAGAATTTCCAGAGGAATAAAATGAGGTCACTTTCCATCTGGGAGGGCAGTCCACACTCCTTGGCCACCTCTTCTCTCCCTTGGCCCCTAAGGCTGCATCTGCATTGCAGAAATAATGCAGTGTGGCACCACTTTTACTGCTACGCTATGGAATCCTGAGATTTATAGTATAGTTTGTTGTGGCACCAGAGCTCCCTGACAGAGAAGGTTAAATAGCTCACAAAACTACACACCCCAGAATTCCATAGCATTGAGCCATGGCAGTTTAAGTGGTATCAAACTGCATTATTTTTACAGTACAGATGCAGTTGAAATAGCTCTAGCAGCACCCCACAGTGTTAGATAGCTACTGTGGGGAAAATGTTTTGGATGCTGTGCAAGTGGCTTGTGAATTACACCTTGCACAGCATCCAAAACATGTGTGTGCATAATCCCGAGTTACACGTGTGTATATCACCGAGAGGATTCCAGTCATGTTCACAAGTTAAAATTCTATGAGCTCCATTCTGAACCAACAGGTACTACTTCCAATCTGCTTTATTTATTTGTTTGTTTGTTTTGTTTATGGGGTTTCCATCCCACCTTTCTCCCATAATGGAATTCAAGGTGTCTTACAATAATTTTAAAAGATAAAAGTAAAGCTTTAATTACAAAAGTTAATATATAATTATAATCAGCCCTCCATATCCATGGATTTTTTATCCACAGATTCACACATCCATACAAACAAACAAACAAGCTTCATTTATATACCGCAACTATAAGCTAATTTGCCCCCGACAATCTGGATACTCATTTTAGCTACCTCAGAAGAATGCAAGCCTGAGTCAACCTTGAGCCTTTTTGCTGGTCTTGAACTCACAACCTTATGGTTTTGAGTGAGTGGCTGCAATACAGGCATTTAACCACTGCCCACCAGGGCTCCTTGGCTTGATAATAATTTTAAAATATCTAAATCCCCAAAAGCAAGCCTTGATTTTGTCATTTTATTTAAAGAACACTATTTTACTATGCCATTGCACCCACGGATTTTGGTATCCACAGATGGATGGTCTTGGAACCAAACCCCAGTGGATACCAAGGGCTCACTGTAATAATATTAATATTAAAACATAAGTTAAAACAGCAAAAACTAGTTTAAAAATAAAGACCATTAAAACATTTTTTTCAGAATGCTTTTAGAAACAGTTTCATGAATAGCACAAGGGTTTCTAAGTCCAAAACACCTTAGACACCTTGTGATACAGCTGAATCCTTGACTTCAGTTCTAGTCTTTCAAGAGCCAGCTTGTACTTTCTTGTTTGTGGGGAGCTGAATCACCCCAAGTTTATGGGTGTTTGCACACTGCAGAATTAAAGCAGTTTGGCACCACTTTAAGTGCCTCGACTCTATCCTACTGTCCGGGAAAGCAGCCAAAGGGCTGATAAGGCAGCTAGTTCTCAAACAAACAACCCTCTCCCAGCACAGCAAAGTCAGTGTAAGCTACACAGTCCTGGAGAGATGCAGTAGCTTTACCAAAAGGGATTACCAAGAGAATTGTCAGACGGTCCGAGGTTCAGGGTAACAGATAGGCAGGTCGATGAAGCAGTCCAAGGTCAAGGTTTCTGGATATTCAAGACAAGAAACCAAGGAGCCAGAGACAGAGTCTTTCCTCTAAAAGAGTCAGATATCCACTGGCAAAGAACCACACATGCTCCAGGTGCTTAAGAAGGCAAGGAGCTGGCCTTCAGCTGTGCCTGATTACGAAGACGCTTCTGATAAAGCCTCCGAGATCTTCGAAGGCCCTCTCTTTCTGCTCGACGCTCATTGAAGGTAGGCACACTGCCCAGATCTTCCTCCATGTCCACAGCCTCGGCACCAGGCAAACTTGACTGCTGAACCTCTGGAGGGGCCATAGACTCTGCTCCAGCAGAACTAGGGCCAGCCTCTGGCTCCTCCATTACAGGTTCAAGCCCCTGGGGCTCTGGCTCCTCCGTTATAGGTTCAGATCCCAGAGGCTCTAGCTCATCCTCTGAGTCCTCCAAGCCATCTTCCAGGCTGGGCATGACACCTACAGAATCCTGGGACTTGTAGTTTGGTAACGTATTCAGCCAGGTCTGTCAAAGATGTCTGGTGCATCATCAAATTACAAACTCCAGGATTCTGTAGGATACAGCCACAACAGTTAAAGTGCTATCAAACTGCTTTAATTCAGCAGTGTGGCTACACCTTTTGCCTGAACTTTAAAAGCGCTATCCAAAGTGCTAAGCCTCATCTCCAGAATAGGTTTGACGCATTGATAAACTGCTTTATAGCTGAGACCAACATCTAGTGGAGATTCATCACTCCACTAGCATGGAAGCCAACCATCACGCTGCCAAGTGACAAACAATTCTGCATTCTAAGCCATATCACTTAAATCTCAGAGGAAAAGAAAACACTTACTGAAGCGGTCCATGTTTACAGGGCTGTTAAAGGCTGCAGATGAGCCCTCACTTTTTATAGAGAGCCAATGCTCCTGAGAGCCAAAGAAATGACACGCAGAATCCAAGCAAACTGGTTTTGTCACCTTAATACTTTCTCTTCCAGTAATGGATGACAGATAAATTAGGACATCTTCTTAGAATGAAATCACTACTGGGTTGTGTCTGAGGACTAACTTGCCCTGGAGAAATATTGCACTCATCAGTGGCATCACTAGGGTTGGCGTCACACAGTGCAGTAACTCAAGATGTCACCTCCCCTTTGACCTCCTCCCAAACCACACCATACTGAATCCTTAGTCATGTTTTTTGTATCAACATTACCCATCAACATTACCCATAAATGGTAATTCCCATGTATTCTTGAACGTAATGGTAATAGTTGTGACAGAAACATCTAGCAAAATTAAAATTATTACTTTAAATTACAATATCATATGCACAGAAGAAAAGAGTTTAAATATACTCAACTATAAGTCAATCTCATGTATAAATCGAGGGCAAGTTTTGGGGCCAAAATTATGGATTTTGCTATGACCCATGGATAAGTCGAAGATAAAATTTAGGGGCATCTAACAAAGGATTTTAAAAGATGAAGCAAAGCAAAACAATGTCAAAGAACTTACAAAATTCCAGCAGACATAACTCTCTGTGCTTCCTCTTAAGGCTGGATGGATGAGAGAGTAGAGGGGGACGGTGCTTCTAGGACAGATTATACTCTTGCTTTTCACCAGGGGATGGTTCCTTCTTTTAAATAAGGGTTAAGATACAGTACTTACATTGACCCATGGATAAGTTGACTCAGGTTTTTGGGGTCAATTTCTTGACCTAAATTTCTAGAGTTATACGTGAGTATATAACAAGTATCCATAATTTCATGAGGTTCATGTGGAAATCTGGTAAAATATGACATTTAAAAATAGTAATTTAAAAATATTTTTAAATTAAAAAATTGAAATTTTGAAATTTGATTTTTAAGAAAAAAAACTAGGGCCTCTCTTTTCTCATCCCACTTAGCCTCACCCCACTCACACCATATGTTCAGAATTTAAAACCGATACAGGCAAATGACACGGCCCATTTCTGCCAAGAGACAGATACTTGAGGGTCAGCAGTGCCACTACCCTTAGGGTGTCACCTGGTGTGGTCTGCACCCTTTGCACCCCCCTTGTGATGAGCCACAGGCTGAAGTAGGGCAGAGGAAGGTCATGCCTTTGGGGAGGTGGGGGGGGTGGAAGGAGAATGGGGAAGAGCCCCACTTCGCCAAGGAGGGGGACCAATATGGTGAAGGGTCTGTGCAGGAACCAGAGCTGGCAACTAAGGCTGCATCCACACTGCAGAAATAACCCAGTTTGGCCCGGCTTTAACTCTTTGCAGCTCAAGGCTATGGAATTAGGGAGTTGTTGTGAGCCCAGAGCAATGCCCCATTCCCCAGGATGCCCCACTCCATCCTCCCCCAAAGGAGGAAGAATAAGGGAAGAAGAAGAAAAACTCTGGCCCCATACAGACAGGCCAAAATAAAGCTGCTTCGGGTCACTTTGGAGGCATGCTGCTTCAATGTTGCATGCATACTAAGAGTTTGGAAGCCATGCCAAAGCCATGATCCAGTCCTAAGGATTGGAGTGCAGCTTTGGCACAGCTTCCGGACTCTTGGGATGCATGCATCATTTAAACAGCATACCTCCAAAGTGACCTGAAGCAGTTTTATTTTGGCAGTCTGTATGGGGCCTCTGTCTCTCTTTTAGAGGCCCCCTGGCCCTGGAGGAAGAAAGGAAGGAAGGAAGATTAAAAAGGGGCACAAGGGAATAGAGTAAGCCAGAGAGAGAGAGCTTGCAGGGCGTCTAAAGGAGAGCCACTCTTTCCTCTGTCAAAAATAGCTGTTTTTCCTCCCAGCTGCCAGGGAATAGAGGATCATGGGAACCGATGCAGGAGGAACACTAGAGCCACACCAGACATGCATATCACACCAAACACCGAATTGAATGCGAAGTTGCCTGGGAATAGGATTTGTGAATTCCCTAGTTCACTGAACTTGCTTAAGTGTGGACTGATGCATGATTGCATTCGGAGTGCGATTGGAATGCCAGCATATGTGTGTAGTAACCTTTCGCACAATAACATGAATATGCATGAATGCATTCAGGATGCCACTGGATTATACTTCCAATTTCAGTTGTGTGATATCGTCCATTGTGATGTGCCCAAAGTCACCCAGTGGATTTTCATGACAGAGAAGATTCAAATCCTGGTCTCCAGATTCATAGTCCAACGCTGAAACCACTGCACCAGGGTATTCCAGATCGAGGGAAAAGCAGTGCGATAATCTCATACATTGTGGTGAAATTTAGTGTATTTCTAGGTATCAATTATGTCTGAATTTGCAGGTGCACATATTTAATAACCTAAAATTTCATAAGATTTAACTTCCTCTTTTACTTACTTGGGATGTGTATTTGTGGACTGATGCATTTTCATTGGGGAAGGAGTGGTCAGGAATTGGCTACCCCAGCTACTTGTTGCGCTGCATCAAGCTATCACAACAGGAAAAGTTTATGATGAATTCATTTATTTTCACTAAAATTGTGTGCATAAAGCAGAATGTTTATTACATCACCTGAAAAGAAAGTGTAAATATGTATATTTTTCTTCTGATGATGATGATCATCCTTTGGGGGGGAAAATCTGTACTGTTGCACACTAATGCCAAACAAATTTCTGAGGTTGTGGAACTGGGCTGTATATCCTCCTTTTCCTCCCTCAGTAATGCAAATATAAAATCCAGAAATGAACCTTTTACAGTACTATGGCTATTCAGCATAAAAACATACAAGGGTCTCTTTTACAACGTACAATTATAGCAATATGACTCCATTTTGGAGTCCTCGGATCTGCAGTTTGGTGAGGCACAAGAACTTCTTGGCTGAAAATTCTAAATGCCTTTCACTGCACTCCAAATTCCATGATTCCATAGGATCTTGCCATGACAGCTGAAATAGAATCATAGCAGTATATTTGTGTTGATCATTATTAGCAGAAAGGAATAGGGAGATTGCTTTTGCTCTTTCCCAACCAATGCCACAAACACCAAGCAGTTTAAAAGTTAGGAAGGCCCATCAAGTAGCCAATTCCTCTAGTTTCAAGAAGGGTAGATACAACAAAGGTTCATTTTTTCCAGATACTACAATGCAGGCTTAGTGGCCCTGAGGTGAATGCTACTTGCTGCCCTTATCACAGATTTCATTGCAGTTTCAATCCAACCATGCGGGTGGGCTGTATGTTCTCCTGCAAAGTAAACCCTCCCTTCATTCTGAGATAAGACACTGAAAAATTGGCCAATCTGATATGGAGCGGGAGAAGCAAAGGCCCCCATGGAAAATTTGTCTAGGACCCATTTTTGTATCACGTGCCTCTTGCAGACTGTTTTGAGATGATCTTTAGAGATATTGTGCACTTGTGATATGTCATCTAGCACCACATCAATGATTTTATCTTCACTGAGGGGAACAAAGAAATCAGCATCATCATTCAGAGTGTAAGAAATTAGGAGCACCCCAAGCCCACTGGTGAAGTTGTGGTTTGGATAGTAGATAAATCTAGATGGGTGGTCAGTGTATGATCTCCCACCTTGAATCCCCTCTTTCTCCCAAAATCTGTCAGTGCAAGCCAAGGCAACTTTAGTAGCACTGGCATAATGGAAGGAGCGCAAGGCATGAGCCTTTGCATGGGAAAGGGGAGGCTGGAATTTGATAAGTCGTGTGGCTTTGGTTGTAGCTGTGACAAGGACATAGTCAGCAGTGAGCCATTGCAAGGCCTTTTTATCCAGTTTGCGGAAAAACACCCTCACTTTCCAGTCTGAGCGAACAATCTTCTCTACTCTGCTGTTGAAGCGAATTATTCCACGCAGTTCTTGGATGAAGGCATTTGGGAGCTGGTCAAATCCACCTGTGATTTCTTCAAAACTGAAGTAGTTGAGTTGTTGGGGGGAAAAGGGAAGACGAAAACAATGAATGTATTCCTATGACATTTGTATTTCAAAAGTAGTATAAAAACACTGTTTATTTCAGTTACCTCAGTTAAACGGGGACATTGAAGACACCATACACTATATGCTATATTGTAGGATACATAAAACTCCAAGGGATACGTTTCTGAAGAGATGTTTAAAACTAGTAGCATACTAAAATAATCTGGAGAAAATCACATATTTGCTATCTAATACTGAAAAGTCTATTAAGTTTAATACTGCCAGATTCGTGACGAAAGCAGCTAACTTAGATTAGATTTCAAGGCTAATGTCTTGTTTGGGAATCTGTGATAGATATATTGATATTAATTTGAATGGATTATGTAACATTGTGATGTGCTTAATGTTCAACAATTTTATAATTTTCGTTTAAACATTTATAGAACCAACTGTGTTTTTAAAAGTTTGAAAAGTTTTTAATTTTGTAAGATTGTAATTTAATGGCTATAACCTGTGTATGGTTTACATGGCCAAGCCGGGATTCAAACTCTGGTCTCCAGAGTTGTAGTCCAGTGCTCCAACCACTGCACTATGCTGGAACAAGGTTTTTATAAACTCCCATAGGCACTGTCTAATCTGTACTCACATACAGAAATAATAGAACTAGAATTATTCATCAGTTCTCTTCCTTCTCAGTTGTTGAAAATATCAGTTCAAAAATCACAGTGAAACAGGTAGAAATGTTAAGATAATTTTAAGAAAACATCTTGAAGTGCAAATTTTCATGTGGAATTTTCAGGTTAATGCAGTGATAAGCAGGGCAGAGTGCAGACACATCTGTCATATGTGAAGATGTGCAGGAGTGAATTCACTTGCAAGCTCAGTGTAAGAAGTAACATGAGTGGTTTCTAAAAAATTCAGCTTGGACAGCTGTGCAAAAAACAAAACAAAAAGAAAAACATTCTACCAAGAGCCTTGGAGAGGGACCTCTTATTCCTGTCTATGGGAGCTTCCCACCCAGGGCACATAACAGCTTCAGAGGTGACTGGGAGGTTTGCTGGGGCCATAGTGCGATAAGAAATCTTTTTTTAAAAAGCCGCATCTCAGTGGCTTTCGATACCATCGACCATGGTATCCATCTGGATCGCCTGAGGGAGTTGGGCATCGGGGGCACTGCTTTGCAGTGGTTCCGGTCCTATCTCTCGGGCAGATTCCAGATGGTGGAGCTGGGGGACTGTCGCTTCGATAAGAGGGCCCTTACCTCCTGGTGTCCCTCAGGGAGCGATTTTGTCCCCTATGCTATTCAACATTTACATGAAACCGCTGGGAGAGATCATCCGGAGACACAGGGCGCGGTGTTATCGGTACGCTGATGACACCCAGATAGTCTTCTCTATGTCTCCGACTGATGCAGTAACTAAGGATGGCATCTCTCCTCTAGATGCCTGCTTGGCGTTGGTAATGGGCTGGATGAGGGAGAACAAACTCAGTGTGAATCCAGGGAAAACGGAAGTACTGGTGATAGGTTCCCCGGTTTCGGGTGGTGAGATCTGTCACCTGGTCCTGAACGGGGTCACGCTCCCTTGAAGGACTCGGTGCACAGCTTGGGAGTGCTCCTTGATTTGTTGCTCCAGCTAACATCTCAGGTGGATGCGACAGTCAGGAGTGCTTGTTATCAGCTTCGGCTGATACGCCAGCTGCGTCCCTACCTAAACCGTGGGGACCTTGAAACTGTTGTACATGCTTTGGTAACCTCTCGATTGGATTTCTGCAATGCGCTCTACATGGGGCAACCCTTGTACCAAACCCGGAAGCTGCAAATGGTGCAGAATATAGCAGCTAGACTAGTCGCTGGCAATTCCAGGTCAGACCATATAACACCTATCTTAAAAGATCTTCACTGGCTGTCTATTCGCTTCCGAGCTCAATACAAGGTGTTGGTTTTGACCTATAAAGCCCTAAATGGCTTGGGCCCAGGGTACTTGGAGGACCGCCTCTCCCCATATAATCCGCCCCGCACACTCAGAATGTCTGGGACAAATCTGTTGGAGGTCCCCAGGTCACATTTTGTGAGGACCTCACAGAGGGCTTTTGCCATCGTCGCCCCCTCTTTTTGGAATAAGCTCCCTGTAGAACTTCGTTCCGCTGCATCGCTTGATTCTTTTAAGAAAAATTTAAAAATGCACTTATTCTGGTTGGCATTTCCACCTTAGCCAATTCACTCTTTTTCTTTGCTCTGCCCCTGTTTTTCCCTACCGACCCCGGACCATTTAAATTCAATTGTCTTTTTCCATTTCCTTGCCCTTGTTATGCGTGTTTTATATTGATTCCTGTTCCCACTTTGTAGCAACGTTTTTAATTTTTATATTATAATTGTTTTTATCTTGTATTGCTATGTTTTAATCTTTGTAAGCCGCCTTGATCATCTTTTATGGAAAGGCGGGGTAAAAATAAAAATTATTATTATTATTATTATTATTATTATTAAAAAGGAAAAAAACCTTCTCAAACCTTATACAGTGGCTCCAGTCCTGCCCCTGTCTGCTTCTGGGTAGCTATTTTAAATAGTTTTTAGATAATTTAAAAATATATTTTTAAAATTTCCCATGAATTGCTTGCACATCATCGGTGTCATATCCAGCCTAGTCCTGAGATACAGGCAGCATGTTACATCTGCTGTTGTGATTTGTGTGTGTGAAAGACTGCACTGAAAATCATGTGCTCATCTGTATGTACTGTGAGGCCAATGTCTCCCTACTCATTTCACAATTAAGCTAAACAGCTTGGAAATATATTGCTTCTTGATGTAGAAAACTAGTCTTTGCTGTCTGTTAGCAGCAGACACAGGCTGTTACCTTTTCAAGCTAAATGCAAGCTCCCTTGGGAAGTGATAAATTGATGACAACCTCACCTTAATAAAGAGAATTTTTCAGTTTGCATCAACCATGTAAATGCCACATCTTCTCCATTTACCTGCCACTATCTGCAAAGGCCACATGCTCTATGACAGAGTTAAGAAACGAAAGATAGAATCCAGCATCTTCATTCAGGATGTCACCAATCATATCGACTGCTCCCCTGCTCAGATTTCCTTCTTTGAGTAAGTATTCCTAAAAGGAGGGAAATGAGAGCTGTTGTCTGGGAAAGACTGGTTAAATGTACAAGGGCTTCCCTTTTTCATTTTTGAATGCTAGCTCATTTCTCCTCAAATTATTTTGTCAAGCATGCCAAAATAAACATAGGCTTGAGTCCTGTTGGTGGAATGAAACACAGGGGTCTTTGAGGATCCTTTCCTTCCCCGGCAGGCCTGTATGCTTTTTCCTGAGAACCTTCTCCACACGGTTAAGGGGTCCTGTCCAGCAGAGCAATGGGAATGGCTATCTCAGGGCTGCATAACTGGAAACTTTCCTCCTCTTGCCCAGTAGGAGTTTTCTGAGTGGAATGCTCCACACACACACAACCCAAAGGCGCAAAGTCCAAAACCTTACATATTTTAAAATGAAGTACTGGCTGTTGGTTCTGACTGTAGCTATACAGTTACTACTATTTTTCTTTTAACTTTCCTCTACTTCCCTTTATCTATGGTAATATAATTATTCCCAAAAATGGATACAAAATGTCTAGATTCTCTTCTTTCTCTTCTTGCAATATTCTTTAATTACTGAAAACAAAAGAAACAGTCTAAAATCTATTTTGGCTAAAACCCAGATGGATCTTCAGAATATGTCCCTTTGAATTTTATCACATTAGCCTGCTGTGCTGCCATAGTCATGATAGTTTAAGAATGGAGACACTGGTTTACCTCATTTCTTATCACGCTTTCCCCCACAATGGCACTTTGGTGATCCATAGTCATGTGATCTGCTTTTCGCTCTGTCAAAGGTGTATTAGCAGCCTCAGTCACTACTTCTCTCCCTTAAAGCAGGGAGCGGCTGCATGCACATTCACATAGCAGTGTTGCACTTTGCGGGGGGACAAGCGATCATGGTTGCCAACAGCTTCCCAGAGCTAGCTGTTGTGTGAACATGCACAAATCAGCCAGCTTTGGGAAGCTGTTGGTAACTGTAATTGCTGTGAGCGGAAGGAAGAGAGGGGGAAAGGAGCAGAATCATGCCCAGTCACAGCACATGACTGCCTGAGAAATGGAACTGTAGCGAAAGCTACTAATTGCACGAAGGCGCTAATGTAAAAGTAGCAGGATTGAGAGACCATTGATGGGTTTTGCCCATCAGTGAAAAGGTGCATACAGAAACAAATGGAATGCAAGGGAGTGGCATGATGGAGACAACATTGTATGATAAGTACCAGCCAAAGCCACTTTTAGCCAGTTAAAATTCTGCCTTGTGTGATAAATTTATTTATTATTTATTATATTTATTTGTATCCTGCTCTTTTCCCAGGACTGAGACTCATTAATATTAATTTTACTTCTAACTATTTTGTTTTGTCAGTGTTGTGTACATTCAGTCTCAGGTGAGCAATAGTTTGGTTTGCAGAAATGAGGACCAGGGTTAAGGACAGTCCTTCTCTGTGTCAGTAGAATCAATGTAGTGCCCAGAAATACATATGTCTTTTATGAATGAGAATATTGGGATATGTAGCACCTTTGAGACTAACTGAAAGAAAGAAATTGGCAGCATGAGCTTTTGTAGGCTTCAATCTACTTCCCCAGATGCATTTGGTCTATGAGATCTCTCTACATATTGATTCCACAGACTAACATGGCTATAACTTTGAATAATGGGATATGAAATGGACATAGCTCTCAGAGGGAAAGATCACATGCCATCCCTAAACAGTGTCCCTGCTTCCCCTCCAGGCTTTAGCATTCCTGCCCTCCTACTAAATGAACGATCCTGGTAGCTTTAGAACTTCTAATTCTGAACTGAATAATTTCCCAAAATCTATTTATGACTGAGAAAACCTTTTTTTTTTCTTTTTAAGTATTGGATAGGGTTATATTGTGTGTTTTTTCCTCCTGTTGTCCTTTGCATCATGTGCCTTGATGAACTTGATAACACAGGGGAAAATGTAATTTCCCCAAATCTTTCCACGCTACACTTTTTCCTCCCTTAGAAAAGTGATGAAGTACCATATATGTCGCTTGGGTTTCACATCTACTTTTCAGGTCAAGTAAAAGTAGTAGTAACCAATATCCAAAAAATTAAACGTCTAAGCTCTAGGAAGAGCAAGCCTTATTTGTGATGCATTTTTATGCCCTTCTCTCCTCATCATTACAGGTTGTGCATGTGCTGAATAAACCATCTGCTTGCAGATGTGCTCCATAGAAACATTTTGGGGGAATGTACAGGATATTAGGAATATGTTTTCTATTTTTAAACTAAACCAGAACCCCACTTCTTCTTACCTTGGTGGAATATGAATCATACTTCTCCTTCAAAATTGTGCAGTTTTTTGTCACCTACACGGGAAATATAAATAAAAGAAACAATAAGTAATATGAAAACTTTTATGTCCATTAAATATCTATTCAGTTTTCAAAATTAAAAAAAAACACCATTTGTCACAGAGACATCACTAGTGCTTACATTTACATGTGTGCTGGATAACACCACATCCCTCCTAGCCTTATGAGTAAAGGTTACAATTTCTGTAGCTCTGTTCTTTTGTTTGGAAAAATGTGAGTAAGGAGAGACATAACAGAAGTGCATAACGGGATAGAAATCACAGAGATAGCCAAAAAGTAAAAGAAATTAGCTTGCTTGGGAATAGTGAGGTGGTGGGAGAACAGGAGGACACTGTGACACAAAATGACTCCCAATACTGCAGCGATGTTTCACATATGATGACTAATAGGACTGCCATGTGATGGGGAGCTTATTGATGGGTTTCCTCCATCAGTGGAAAGGGTCATCCAAACCATACTTGGGAGATACAGCAGCTATGGACCAGAGGCAATGTCATGTGGTGAGTATTGCCAAAGGTGCTATTTTATAATTGCAGTTTAAAAGCTATGTGTGGCGGGGTACAGACCACCTAAAAAGGGCGGCCTGCCGGCACCTGCTTTTCTGCTGGAGGGAAGCCTCAGCCGCCAAATGGCAAGGCTTCCTGCCAGCGGAAAAAGAACCCGTAAAAAGCGGGTTCTTTCTACACTGCAGTGGCGGTGTAACAAGTGTGCCAGAGGGCACTACTGGCACACTCATTATGCAAGTGCTGCGTGGCACTGTGCGGATGCCCCGCAGCACTTGCGTAACAATGGCGGTGCCCATCTGTACAGGGCGCCGTCATTTTGATGCCCTCGTCACATGAGAGGGGAGAGGGGTATCTAGAAGTGCCACCCCTCTCACGTGACAAGGGCATCCTTTTTGGCCCGTCTGGACTAGGCCTGTGATAATCTAACTGTGTGAAAAAAGCTCTAGCATAAGTTTTTGCAGACTTGGTCTACTTCCTCAGAAGCATCTAAATAGATCAAGTTGCTAAAACTTCTTTCACACAGTTAGTCTCAAAGGTGTTACAAGATCCTGTTGCATACAGAAGTACATAGAATTGTGCATATTATGGAGAAAGTGGATACTAGAACCTGGGGTAATCCACTGGATCTAAATGTTGGGAAATTGAAATCAGTAGGTCTTGCTTTTGGGTATGTGTGTGAGAGCATTTGTGGAGGGCCCTTTCTACTGTTTCTTCAAAAAAATGGAAGTGAACTTTGTATCACTTCTAGTTCTGAAAATCAAAATCAAAATAAGTACATTTACAGAGGGAGGAGTACAGTCCCTGGTGGAGTTGGGGGGGGATTGACCTGAGACCACCTGACACCCTCCCCCCCATGTTAGGAATTATGAGTTTACCTTAATGTGCTAAGTAGAGGCGAGTATTATCTAAGGCCATCTCCACAGACAAAGGACATACCTTGTCAAGTGCTCCCTCATACAATTCATCAGCAGACTTTCCCTTCTCGTGGGGATACAGTTCATATCCAAAGACATCAGCGTTTTCATTCACTGCTGCCACTTTTACCCTTCTATTTCTAATCAAATACCAGGCATTTCCATCATTCTGAACAAATGGGTTCAGTGTGAGGTTGAATTTCTTAAGGTACTCACGAACAATTCTGGGGAGAAAAGCAACAGCAACAGAATATGTGAGAAAAAAAGCATTTTGACAACATAGGACAATATTGTAGCTACATTTTTGCAAGTCACAAGGTTAGATGTTTCAGGATAGCAATAAATTTCCCAGACTATTTTCCGAGGAATACATTTTTATCTAGGACAAAATTTCATTAGATTAGACATATTTGTGTCTCATATGCAACCATGCGTATGGTTTGTTCACTATTCCTTTCCTTATTCTGCTACTCAGTCAACACTTCTAAATGTCAAAACACAACCTTATTGTCCAATTCTGAAAGGCAGGTTCTTATCATGTCAGTTCCTGAAGCCACAACCCAAATAGAGTCCAAATATTCAGACTGCAGATCACTATCTCTTTTTCCCTCTTTCTATTATATTGTGTGTGTGTGTGTGTGTGCATCTAACAATATCATAGGATATTGTTCCTGGGGAAAAAAATCACTGCAACTCCTGTTACTGTGGCCCCTTTCACACTACACAATTATAGTGCTATTTTTCCTATTTAACTGTCATGTTTCCATCCTATGGAATCCTGTGATTTGTAGTTTAAGGATGGTCCTCAGCCAGAGTACTCTAGTATTATTTATTTATATATTTTATTTAGAGTACAGTATTTATATTCTGTACTTCAGCCAAAAACGCTCCAAGGGCAGCTTACAAATCATTAATTCAGCAAATCCCTGTATGTCACCAAATGACAGCTCCCAGGATTCCATAGGAGGCAGCTGTGTCAAAATACAACCTTATTGTCCAATTCTGAAAGGTTTGTTTGTTTAGTGTGTAAAGACTGAGAGAGGATTGGCTCAAAGAGGACAAGGAAGCAAGAACAAGGTGGCTAAGGTTTTTAATAAATGTCCATTTTTCTCTGAGTCTGCAGAGAGAGAGACAACTATAAAGTGGAGTGATGCTGAAGGAGGAGAAAATGTAATTGCCTCAGGTGGCCTGAAAGCAGAAGTGGGCAAAGTGTGGCCCTTGGGCTACATGTGGCTTTCAAGGCTATTTTTAGGAAAAAAAAGAGAGAGAGAGAGAGAGAGATGGAGGGAGGGAGACTGCAATTGGGCTTGTCCTTGCCGAATTTGTGGTATTGAAGGATATGATGTTCTTGAACATATTCATACATTCACCACATGTGGAACCGATTGCCTCTAATCTGACATCCATCCCTTCTAGCTGTCATGTGAAGGATTTGCAAGTTAATTTCACCCACGTTAACATACATTTTAAAGTGATTTTTCTAGTTGTTGCTGAAATAAATGTGAGAGGCTTCTCATTCTGAACTGTGTTCCACTATGAACTAAAAAACAAACAAACAAGGCAAGACTTGTACCCGGGACTGATTTAATACAGAACAGTTTGAAGAGAGAAAGTGACAGAACCTGACAAGTGGTCACATACAGCTCCCAAATGGGGCCACTCAGGCACATCATCAATGAATTACAATCCATTCTGGACAATAATATCACTCTTTCAAGGTCTCTTGGTGGCAGACCTTTACTTGAATACAGACAGCCTCCAAACCTCAAACAGGTATTCACCCACAGGAAGACACATGACACAAATGGGGACACAGGTACTAAGCCTTGCCACAAACCAAGATGCCATTTCTCCTTACACATTTATCCAGGAAATATAATCACAAGACCTAATGGCATCACCTACAATATTGGGGGAACCTTCACGTGCTCATCCTCCAATGTGATTTAAGCCATACCATGTCACCAATGCTTATCAGCACTATACAGCGGTCAAACAGGCCAGTTTCACCACCAGAAGATAAATGGACATAACTCAGACATTAAGAATGGGAATACACAAAAACCTATGGCAGAACATTTCAGTCTCCCTGGGCATTCCATCTCAGACCTCAGAATAGCAGTCCTTGAACAAAAGAACTACAAAGGTCGACTGGAAAGAGAAACAGCAGCATTGGAATTCATCCATGAACTACAGTCCCTCAGCAGTGGATTGAACAGGGACAATGGCTTCCCCTGACTCCCTACACACCCTTCAACACTATCCAACCCCATCTTCAGGGGGGCATCCTACACTCATCTGTTATCTTCACCTACAGGTTACTTTCCATTGCCAAACTGGTCTTGCTTCTTCATTTCCATACTCCTTGGCCAGTTCACAATGTGTTTCTTCACTAGCAAAGTTGAAACTGTACTTGCTTCTTCATTTCCATACACAAAAGATTTTAAATTTGAATTGACATTCTCACATACCAGTGGCACATATATGTCTGTCCCTGGTTTCCACTCCACTAAATGCGTCTGAGGAAGTAGACTGAAGTCTACGAAAGCTCATGCTGCCAACTTCTTTATAGTCTCAAAGGTTCTATAAGATCTCTCTACATGTGATTCACTGTGTTTCTAATATAGCCGTTCCCATAACACTTCACGGCTTCCCAAAGGGTTCCAATAAATTCACAGAGAATGGGGCCCTGTTTGCAGCAATTGGACTTTGTTTACAGCAATTAAAGTAAGCTGAGGAAAAAGGAAGAAAGTGGGAAGAGGAGAGAGAAATTGAAATATTTTAAAAGCAGCTGATAAAGTGGGATGATAGAGGATTAATCAGGACAGTCCCTGCCAAATTGAGACAGTTGGAAGGCATGTGTGTAGGTAAATGCCTTAAACAAAATAGTATCTACATGTACCCCACTTGCTCATGCCTAGCAAAGTTTAACCTTTCCCTTTCAGTTTTGAATACTGTGCATGAAGCTATAGCAGAGGAATTAACGGTTTTGGCATGGTTGGTGGCATGCCTTTCTTTCCTTACTTCTGTGCCTTGGGCAGACGCATAGGTCCCAGGTCCACGTACCAGTCCTTCTCACGGTAGGTCTTTATCCTACCCCCAACACGGTCACTAGCTTCCAGAATATGGACCTAGAAATAATAATAAAAAAAATGTATGAGTGGTTTTGCACTATGTCACTTCATTCCCGATCGCTACTTCTGGAGTAAAACATAGCTACACACAAGGCAAAACACAACAAACACTTCAATGAACAACTTAGTAAAGGACCATATCAGCATGGATGATACCTGCTTAGTATGCAGAAGGTCCCAGATTCATCCCTTGCCATCCTCAGTTAAGCAGATCAAATAGCAATGGAATGGAAAGAGGTATGTGCAGTGGTTGTAGTGTGGATTGAAGACTTCAGAGACCTAGTTTTAAATCTCTACTTAACTATAAAGTTCATTGACTGACTTAACTATTTCTCAGCCTAATACATCTCATAGGGTTGTGGGGACAAAAATGGGGAGAACTTCCTAAGAATGCACACACACCAAATTATATAGCGGTATATTTATTTACAATAATAATAATAATAATTATAGACTAGATTAGACTAGAATAACTATAAAAAGAAACTTCAACAGAACAATAAGAAAAACAAAGACAGCAGGAAATAACTCACAAATATATACAACAGACAAAAAATAAGAAAATAAGAGTAAAAACTAGAGAGGGCTCCTGTAAACAAACAAACTGTATGACCTGTTCTTAGCATTTTTCAGATGGCTCAAGATAACGTAGGTGGCTCTCCTGCACATTTCTATCAGCACAACAATCAGTTGCAGTAAAAATAGAGCAATTTTCAATTAGGTTGTTAACAAATAACTACATTTTCAAACTCTTCTAGAACATGGCCACATAGCCTGAAAATCCCACAAAAAACTATGGATGCTGATCATGTAAGCCTTCGGCTCTACATTTTCTTTACGGGCTTGCAATTACATGTGGGACATCCAAGTCTGAGGCATTATACTAGGTCCAAGAGGACCAACAACTTGCCTACAGCGACTGGATGTCCCTTCATATTACATGATATACCTTACAAGGCTGCTGTATTAGTTCTTTATGACCACTGACGAAGATGTTCAGTCGAAACGTGTTTGGTCTCTATTTTGTATTTCCCAACTGTAATAGGCGCACTGTGTTATCCCTTTTAATTTGTTCTCTGCTGTGCACTTCCCAACTATATGGGCATACTGTGCTATCTCTTTTTATTTCATATTGAGAGGCACAGAGGAATTTATCTGCCAGTGCACTGGTACTTTGTGTGCTTGACCTTTTTATGGGATTTGCAGTTCCCAAGCCTAGTACTGATTGGCAATATTAGCCTTGTGTCTGTTAGGGTGTGGCTCACAGGCCAGAACAAGCCTTTTTGTGCTTAGGATAGCTTTGTAATTTTTGCATTCCATTGCAACATATTGTTTTAATAAAATTGCTGTGTACTTACCATTTTTATCCCCCCTAAACTTTTTGTCCACTCACTTGCATGTTTCAGTTTAGGGCATCACCTGCCAGTTTTTCCTACAGCTCAATTGAGCCCAATTAAGAGTTTGTACCTTTCTGGGCCTAAACTTCTTACCATTTTAGCATTCCAACTTCCTACCATCTTGGCATCTCCAAATGCCAGTGAAGTCACTGAGCAAGGTCTGTGAACATCTCTGTACTGCTCACAAACAAGAGATAAGCATGGCAGCATTTTAAATAGCTGCTCGAAGAGGACCTGCATGCAAGCTAGTACAAAATGGAATGTCATTCCAGACTACAGTCAATGAAAGCTCATGCTGTAATAAACATGTTTTTGAGAAACCCAGGTTGACTTTTAGTGATCACAGCACTCCTTTTTAAGTGCTTACAGACTTTCTGTTTCATGATCTGATCTGGAATCATTTTAACTGCTTTGGCAACATTCTAGGGAACCTATCATATGGATTTGCATTTCAGAGAGCTGTATTTAAAATTCTCATCCAGAGAGCTCTAGTGCCTCACCAGACTACCAATCCCATGATCTATAGATACATACATGGCAGTTAAAGTAGAATTATAGTGGTATAACTATGTAGTGTGAAAGGACCCTTTGTCTCTTTAAAGTGTCTAAGGATTATTTTGGTATTAAAATAATACTAAAAGAGCACCCTTTCTTCCTTATTTAGTTATTTGGTTATTTATTTACTTGGTAAGATTTAAAACTTTTTTTCTCAGAATAATTATTTACCTGATGTCCAGCATCTTTCAGTAATTTGGCAGCAGTGAGTCCACTTATTCCTGCTCCGACAATCACAACCACCTTGGGCTCTGAGGTCTTATTGAGACCATTCTTGGCGATGTTCAACAGCTTCTCATAGTCAGGGTCATCAAAACACTTCATCCATTCCTCTTCTTCAGCAGCATGACTGTTGGAGACCAAGGCTGCCACAAGCAGCAAAAACAGAGAAAATACTAGAAGAAAGAAAAGGAATGACTTCACAAGGAAAAGGGAAAGCCAATCAGTAAAACATTAAGGCAAAATGGGTTTATTTCATCCGAGCTAAACATTTTGGTGCTTTCGACCTGAAAAGAATTCAGGTTCTAGAGAAGATCATTTGAAATTTATTTTGTTAAATCTTGTAAATCCCATTGGAATAAGTCACCACTTTTTGTTTAGCTGATCATAAACTGAGAGGATATATGGTCATCTGTCAGGGATGATTTGATTGTGATTTCCTGCATGGCAGGGGGTTGGACTGGATGGCCCTTGCAGTCTCTTCCAACTCTATGATTCTATGATTCTAAGAGGTCACTTAGATGTTAGTTTTTTTAGTGCAACAATGTGAATAATCCCACTCACACATTTTGGGTTTCTTATTCATACATGGAACCACATCGATGTGCATCTTTGCAAGTTCCATTGCTGACACATGCAAGCATTCAATAAAGATGGAGTTGACGATGCAAATGCATTCGGAACATGTTCACGGCATGCAGGGTTTTATCCCAGGTCTATTCGGCTCTATTCCCATCAGTTATTCACACTACTGATGATGTGGATCTTTTTTTAAAACTTGGAGGGACGACCCCATATCAATTATCCTGGATTAAGTGCATTTTTGGCAGCCCCCCTCCCAAACTTAATCAGCTGCATTCGGAATGTGTGTGAACAACAAAAATTCAACTCCTGGATTATTTTCACCATCTGAATAACCCCTAAATTATTTAAGGAACCATATGACAGAGAAGTGCCATGACAGTATCTTGTCAAAATGGAACAGAATATGGAGGCCAAGATCCTACATGAACCATGAGGAGAGCAAGGTTCTGTCTACATAGTTCTGTGTCATCCTCTTTCCCCAGCAGCTATTAAGCCTCTGGGAGGGCTGAGCCTGCAACTGCTGCTGCTTATCCATGGGGAGGAGAAAGATGGTTGAGGCAGTTCACAATGAAGATGCAGCTGCTCTGGACCTGGAGGGGAGAAAACACAGAAGTGCACTCATGGATGGAGTGGGCCCTCCTTTTCCTTCCCCTTAGAGCCCAGAGCAGCTGCATCTTCATCATCTGAACTGGTTTACTCCCCATGGATAAGCAGCAAGAGCAGCAGCCTCATTGGGTCTTGACATCTGCTTGCGGGGGAGGTTTGGGAGAGAGCACAAAGGGCTACAGAATAGCTCCTTGTACCCCATCAAAAAAAAGTCACACACATATATAAGATATGTCATATATCATTGACAGTAACCTGCCCAGAAACTATATGGTTGTGTATGTTATGTGCTTTCAAGTCATTTCCAATTTATGGAGACCCTAAGGCTGGGATTTTTTTTGGTAAGTTTCTTCAAAGGGGTTTTGCCATTGCCATCCTCTGAGGCTGAGAGTGTGTGACTTGCCCAAGGTAACCCAGTGGATTTTCATGGCCAAGAGGGCATTCAAACCCAGGTCTCCAGAGTCAAAGCTCAGCACCCAAACCATTACACCGTGCTGGCTCTCAACTATCTATCTACATAAAGTCAAATCAAAAGCACTGAGAAAGCATCCTTTTAGCTATGAGTGCTATTGTGACTATTTCATTTAACATTTTCTTTGTGCCAACAGTGCACTAGTGTGCATGTCTTCAAGAGCATCCATTGTCCCTTTCTATGGACAAAAGACAAAGAAGATGGATATAAAGCGTGCGCACGCGCACACACACATATATGCCATCTTCATCACTTCATCATGTAGTATACCCTTACTCATGGCCACCCACAAGATTTAGACAATGAGAGCTTGGAGTAGTTACTTGTTTGACCTACAATTCCCAAACAACTCCCTCCCTGTCAACACTGACAGTGGAAGTCCTGGCACATAAGGGCTGAATGCTGCACGGTTGTACTTGCTTTCCCCCAACATTCCTCTTTTACAAACTGCCAGCTTAAGCTTCTTATTCCTTATATGTATCAGTGTCCTGGGGAGATAGATAGGAGAGTTTAACCTTTTCTACCTCTTCAGTCCCATTTCTCCTTGTTGGATTCATGTCTACATGAGAATAAATGCAACCATTTACTGGAACACACTTCCTATGCATATGGGAAGGAAATGTGTGGAGAGCGATGTGAATATATAAAATTAAGATTGTGAGCATTGAGTTAAATCTATTCCAAACACTCTCACACACAACTGAGGGTAGGGCCAGAGAATTAACATCATGTGTAGCTTGAATCTATTAAAACAGGGAGAAATAACTTCATAATCACAGCCAGGAGGGAAGGCATCCATTCTTATGGTTGCAAATCAGGTTTCATCCCTCTTTTAACATTCACAGCATAGGTTTGTCCAGTGCATTCTTATAAACCTTCATAAAAAGAGAATTCCACAGTGCCCAAAGCCAAGGTTACTGATTGCTAAGAAGATATTATACTTAACAGAAGTGGAGGTGTACTCTACTCCTTCTCCATCATTATCATGAAAAATAACAACAACAATCCTACATTTATTTGCTGAGGTCCTACATTGGGATGCATATGGAACCATGATATGGCTCCCATTTTGCAGGATTGATCTCTCTCTTGCAGGGTTCTCCTTCCATGGTGATCTAGTGACTAGTGGGGAGCAGGGGACAAACAGAGAGGTGTCTGCCTAAGTCCCAATATGCAATGCTATCTTGCAGCACCTGTCACCTCGGCCTCAGAGGGAGCGATCAGGCAGACCCCGCTCCATCAGGGACTGCCTTAAGGAAGAGGCCCCTCCCTCCTCAATTGTCATCTCAGCCTCAGAGGGAGTGATCAGGCAGACCCAGCAACATCAGTGACTGCCTGAAGGAAGAGACTTCTCCCTCCTTTAACTGTCTCATTGTATTTTGTATTGTATTGCAATTTTTTACTGTACACCGCTATGATCATTGCGGAATAGCGGTCTATAAATAAAACGTATTATTATTATTATTATTATTCAGACTGATATATAGATCTACCACTGGGCTTTCCAGTCCACCACATGCCTCTGAGGAAGTAGGCTCAAGCCCACGAAAGCTCATGCTACCAACTTCTTTCTCCCAGTTAGTTTTAAGATCCCTCTCTACACACTGATTGTCCAGACTAACACGGCTATGTCTTTGATTTTTCTGTCCCAATAGTAGACTCCCAGTGATGATGTTATCCTTTGGGACCTGACGTTCTTTGGGATCCCCAAGGTCTCAGAAGATGCTGTGGCGTGCCTGGCTATACAGACATAGTTGGAAGTTTCCCCAACAGCCAAACTCTCTACTGGCCACGAAATGACCATGGAGGGAGGCCTGCAGTAGGCAGTTGAGTGAATTTTTCAGGGGTTTAGGTCATTGCATGAGTGACATAATGAATTCTTGTCTCTGCAATGACCCCAAAAGTTCTGTGCATGCCACTAACAGGATGCTAGATGACAAATTAACAGCAAAAATCATGGTCGTCATAATGCCCTCCCCCCAAAAATGTTCACCTTTTGCCATATTTCTATGAGGAAAATGAATAACTTACAGAGGTGCTCCATGTGTTGACTGTCAAAGTAAGGGTACAAGTGAGCACTCCTATTTTATACCAAACTATGAGAGGCCATCAACCAATAGGGACAGTTATTTCCTCTAATAAAATAAGATTTTCATATAGAGGAGGGAAATAGGACCCCAGCTGGGATGCGTCACGATGAGGTCAAGAACAGCTCACCTTTAGTCAATGATTTTTCTGGACAATAAAAGGGCCAAATGAAAACTTGCAGGGTTAAGAGGTGAGTTCATGTTATACACTGTGGAAGCTTGTCTTTCCAGAAATTAGATCTACAAAGGAAATGCTGGTGTTGCCACTTAACTTGTTCTTCAACAGTTATTTTGGAACATGGATATTTCCTCATTGGTCAGAATAGATCAGATAGCTGAGATTAGATTTAAATCAGGTCGCAGGACACTTCACAAATAAATATGCAAATCATGAACATCATTAAATTTAAATTTTATATATTTATTTACTTATGGATTTTATATCCTGCCTTTCTTTGGTGTATCGTGTATCGTTAGCTGTGTGAACAAGTGATGTGAATAGACCTGGGATAAAACTCTACATACATTGAACGTGTTTTAAATACATCTGTATCATTGACTAGATGTGTGAGCAACAGAACTTGCATAGATGCAGTTTCGATTAAAAAAATAGTGTGAACCATAAAACTGGAATGTATGAGTGAGATGATCTGCATGGTCGTGCTAACAAAAACAACGTCAGAATAATCCTTTAACAAGTCTCTTCACTTCATCAAATATCACAACATGAAAAGAAAGTTTATCATGAATGTTTACTTCCATTGATGCAGTAATCATAAAGCTACATTTTTATTACATTATCTGACAGAAATGTGTAAACCTGTCCAATGTGGTATAGGTGGTGATTTAAAAACAATCTTCCTCCCCCCCCAATAGTGCCAGGAAATATCTACGCCCATGGAGATGGCTGTATAAACTCCCCGGTGTCATGACCTCTCCTCAGTAATGGGATTTTAAAAGCCAAAAAGGTACCCTTTGGATATTCAGTTTTTAAAAGAAGGTAACAAGGGATGGCACTTGATTTGTCTATCCTTATGAGCAGAATGAATAGGGAATATGTTGTTACTCATTCATAACCACTGCCACAAACACTAGTGGTTTAAAAATGGGAATGGCCAATTGAGTAATCATTTCTCCTCTTTTTTAAAATAGATGAATGTGGCATAGGCTCATTTTTCCTTGTTGCTACACTACAGTCGTCGTGGCCTTGTGAATATTTTTTGTTGCCCTTATCGCAGATTTCATGGATGTTTCAATCCAAGCATGAGGGTGGGCTGTGTGTTCTCCTGCAAAGTGGACCCTCCCTTCATTCTGAAACAAGGCCTCGAAAAAGTGGCTGAACTGGTAAGGGGTGGGAGAAGCAAAGGCCCCCATGGAAAATTTGTCTAGGGCCCATTTCTGAATCACATGCCTGTTGCAGACAGATTTGAGATACTCTTTGGAGATATTGTGCACTTGTGATAGGTCATCCAGCACCACATCAATGCACTTTTCTTCACTGAGGGGAACAAAGAAATCAGCATCATCACGGGTAGTATAGGAAACTAGAAGGACCCCAAGGCCGCTGGTGAAATTGTGGTTTGGATAATAGATAACTTTGGATGGACGGTCTGTGAATGACCTCCCACCTCGAATCCCCTCTTTCTCCCAAAATCTGTCTGTGCAAGCCAAAGCAATTTTAGTGGAGCTTGCATAATGGAAGGAGCGCAAGGCATGAGCCTTTGCATGTGAAAGGGGAGGCTGGAATTTGATAAGTCGTGTAGCTTTGGTTGTAGATGTGACAAGGACATAGTCAGCAGTCAGCCATTGCAAGGCCTTTTTATCCAGTTTGTGGAAAAACACCCTCACTTTCCTGTCCGAGCGAACAATCTTCTCTACTCTGCTGTTGAAGCGAATTATTCCGCGTAATTCTTGGAGGAAGGCATTGGGGAGCAGGTCAAATCCACCTGTGATTTCTTCAAAACTGGAGTAGTCAAAGTTGTAGGGGGGAAAGGGAAGATGAAAACAATGAATGGGTCAAGCAGTCCTGTGAGCATGCAAAATACATTCCTGTGATACTTGCATCACAGTATAAAACAGTATAAAAACACTCTAGACTATATTACATGGGCCTTGGTCTCACCTTGGTCTTTTTGCAATTGCATTATTTAAATGAACAGAAACATACCAAATTTGGAATTTTTCTTATCACATCTCTCTTCAATAGAACTATGGGAGCCATCGACAGTCCCACACTCCCTTTTCCACATTTCCCCTTAACCTGCCCTTCCTACCCAAGCCCTACCCAGCATGCCTTTCTTGCTTTTTATTTTTTTTTTAAAATTGTAATGCGGTTGACTAAAAAAAGAAGAAGAAAGAAAAGAAAGTAAAAAACTAAATTAAAAAAAGAAAGAAAACTGTCTGCTTGGGAAACCTACAGCACTTTATAAATAAAGTATAATAATAATAATAATAATAATAATAATAATAATAATAATAATAGTGAAGGACTGCCATGACTGCACAATATCGGGAATGCCATGAACTGTCACTTATCAGACCTGTGGAGTCATGGGTGGGCAGTGCTACTGGTCACTTATTGACAGGTTTTCCATTAATGAAAATATACCCTCTAACAACACTTCAAAGGCACAGCAGCAACCAATTGAAGATCATGTTGTGCTATAGGTACTGCCACAGATGCTATTCTCTTGTTACAATTGTGGTTTAAAACCTGCATGTGATAAAGTCATCTGTTTATTTCTGTTACTGAACCATGCTAGGATGTTTCCAGAACAGTATACTGTTGTCAGTTCACTTCATTTTTTTTTTTAAACTGTTAAGGCCAAGGTAGGAACAGGAAAGGAAAGATGTAAATAGTGAATAGATTAGTTTACTGGACACAATTCAGTGAGCCATTAAAGCATAATGGATTCTTTAGGTTCATTCATAAACAGTGTCAAAAACAGGGGCATCACTAGGAAGTGCGGGGGTGCGTGCCAGATGACATCCTAAGTGGTGTTGACACCACTGATCCCCAAAAGTCCACCTTTTGGCAGAAACCGTAGCATTCTTCTACATCCCCTTAAAATGCTGGAGCTCGGTGGAAAAGTGTGGGGTGAGGCTCCATAGGAGGAGAAATGAGAGGCCCTCACATTTTTTTAAAATTAATTTTTGAATTTAAGCTTGGGGTAGGGGAGAACATGATGCCCTTCTTTCTGATAAAAATATTAGTTCACTCCATGTCAGTCAAAAGAATACAAATCTTTCCATTTACCTGTTATCATCTGGAAAAGTCACATCTCCAAATACAGAGTTAAAAAATGATGTATAGTATCCAGACTGTTTATTCAAGAGGTCTCCTATCATGGCCACAGCCCCTCTGCTCAGATTTCCTTCTTTTATTAAGTATTCCTGTTTGGAGAAAAATGAGGTTTAGTGGGGAATAGTTGGTAAAGTAAAAGCTGATTAAGTAGAAGGACTTCCTTTCCCACTTTAATTCAACAAAGGGTTGGATTCTGCAGGTGGAATGGAAGTGGATTTGGGGACTCTCCCCTATTCCTCCTGCAGTCCCTTATATCCTGGCTCCAAAGTCTACTCTAGAAGGGTGTAGCACTCCCCAAAAGACTGAGAAAGGTTGCCCTGGGGGCTGTGGGAGGAGGGGGAAAATTCAAGGATTTCTTCATCCCTGTTTCCACCAGTAATAGCATTCTGCTCAAGAAATATTCCTGCCAATACAATAAAAGCCAAATTCACCCTAATAAATTTTAAAATAAATGGATGCTGGCTGGTTTTTGTAGCTAAATTGTAGCTATTGTTTTCTTCCGAATTATCTAACATAATTACTTCCATGGATGTTAAAACAGAATAGAAACTTAGAATAGAAATGTTAAATGCATACAAAGTTGTAAGACTTTCTTTCACCTCCTGTTGCACTCATCTTTAGTTACCAAAAAGGAAGGAAACAGATAGCAAAAAAGATATTTCGGACCAAACTGCAATGAGATCTTGTAGCACCTTTGAGACTAACTGAAAGATAGGTGTGCATAGGATCAGCTTTTGTAGACTTGTGCCTACTTTTTCAGATGCTTTTGGTGGAGTGGAAAGCTCAGGGACAACCTATACAGCAGTTTGTGTGTGGGAAGGTCCATAGGAATGCAAAACTTTGTGGGTGTGGGGATGAGGTGACAAGTTCATTTTTAAAGATGGGTGGTTGATGGTGCACAAGGCAGGGATGTTGCCTAAAGCCAAGTCTGGTAGCTGAACATATGAATGTCTGCTGATGGACTGCAGTTTGTTGATATATTCCAGTTCTGCAGTTTCTCTTTCCAACCTTTCTTTGTAGTCTTTTTGTTTAAGGACTGCTCTTCTGAGGTCCAAGATGGTATGCCATTTTAAAACCACCTTTTAAAAACAGTTCTAAATGTAGCGGGTTGACTCTTTTATCAAGGGCTATGTGAGGTAATTGTAAATCTACTTATCTACAGAGCAGAAGCACTAAGAAACCCTGTTAGTGAATTACAAAAATGCTTAATGGGTCATCTACAAGAGAATCCCAGTGCGCATTTGGCTTTACCAATGTTCATTGGCACTCCTTAACCCATATCCTTAGGCACATCAGAACTGAAGAACATTGGTCCCATTGTGCATTGGTCACTTTGCCAGTTTGCCAACATAGTAATATAATTGCATATCTGGATATGGATATTATAGAACCACTCAACTCTAATTTTCATAATCCACCTATAAAGACATAAGTTCTTAACAGGATTCTAGCCAAGGTTTTTAACATTATAATTTATTTAGCTGTGGTGTTTTTGTTTGTTTGTTTTGTTTTTGTTGTACTTTCCACTGTTTTAACAGTATCTGGTTCTAAACCAATTTGTTAGCTGTCCTGGGTTCTATATTGGGAGAAAGGTATATATAAAATAAATAAACAAATAAACAAGTTAAGTAAAACATATTATCAGATGGAACACTGATGTCTGTATAAATCTGAGTCCCTATATCAGGGGTAGGCAACCTTTTTGAGCCAGGGGCCGGGTTGCTGTCCCTCAGACAACTGGGGGGCCAAAGCCAAAAAATAAATAATCAAATTATTTTTAAAAAATTAAAATAAATAAATAAACCGGGACAAATGTAGGACAAAATTTTCAAATGGTGGACACTTTTTTTTAAAAAGTGGACACGCAAAAAAAAAAAAAATTGCTGATTCTTTAAAAAAATGTTAATATAAATACATGTTTCTGAGGCTTCTATAGACAATTGCCCCTGCGGCAATCGGCGGCAGGACCAGGCTGGGGCCGGTCCCAAGGCCTCACCGGGCCGCATCCGGCCCGTAGGCCGCAGGTTGCCTACCCCTGCCCAATATTGTGAGAAAGGCAGGATAAAATAATAATAATAAGTTCCAATTCTGAATTAAGTAATTTCATCTTATAATAAATATTTATGAGTGAGACTGTGTTGTGTTTTTCTAACAAATAAAGGGCAGAGTTATGTTATTTGTGTTGTTATTTTTTGCAACTTGTGCGGTGAAAGGGAAACATGCTGTCTTGTAAATTATAGCACAGCACAGAGTACATTTTAAACACAAACAAATACCAATGTTAAGTCGAAGGCTTTCATGGCCATCATCCATAGTTTTTTGTGGGTTTTTCGGCTATGTGGCCATGTTCTAGAAGAGTTTCTTCCTGACGTTTCGCCAGTATCTGTGTCTGGCATGTTCAGAGATTCTCTGAAGATGCCAGCCACAGATGCTGGTAAAACGTCAGGAAGAAACTGCTAGAACATGGCCACATAGCCGAAAAACCCACAAAAAACTACAAACAAATACCAATTTCTCTTACCTTGATGGAATATGAGTCATATTTTGCCTTCAAAGCTGTGCAGTTTTTTGTTACCTGGAAAGAATCATAATCATAAATAAAGCTGATCGATAAGCAAAGGGGAATATTTACAAATCTCTTTATATATTTATTCAGTTATCCTATGCTTAATCCCAGTTAGAGTAAACTGGCTGAATTAATGAAATTTATCTACATGTTAATGCACCATTCAACAATTTATTCAAAAAGTGTAGTCTGGTGGGAACTATCCAGTAGTTTAGCTGGTTAACCACAGGTTAACCATATCAGCAATGGTTACATTATTATGGTCCAGGTCTCAGAGGGAGAGAAGAACTACTGGACTTGATCCCCTTCTCCACCACCATTCCCTTCTCCTTAGATTGTAAGCCTGAGGGCAGGGAACAGTCGGAATAACTATCTGTAAGCTTCTCTGAGAGCCTTTAGGGCTGAAGAGAGGAGTATAAATACTGTAAATAAATAAATAAATAAATGACATACTCCCGGCAAAATTACATGATTATGCTGAAGATTTTTTAAACATTATTCAGGACTTAACCCATGAGGATCCTGGAATTCTCCAGCAACAAACCATTCATGGGGAAGTCCTGGGAATGGCTTGTTGCAGGAGCATTCCAGGATCTTCATGGATAAATGCGATGTCATCTGAAAATCTTCAGTGTGATCGTGCAACTTTGCCAGGAGTATGCCTTTTGCTTTCACAATTTTTCCCTATCTGATATTCTCCCTGGTTAAATTATGGAATTTACTACCAGAGGGTGTTGTCGCAACCAACCCATATACATAAAATTGAATAGACAGACAGGTTTGGGCACATATTACTAATCAGAAGGCAAGCACTGCACAATATGCAAAAATGAGGAACCTTGTATAAAGTAGAAGAGAAACTGAGTCATATGTCATAATTTAGGTGAGAGGTCCCAAATAGAAGTAGTTGGTCTATGAGAATTCAAGGAGAGGGCAGGGTTTTGGTCATGCTCTGGTCAAACACGGCTACTATGGGGCATAGATTGAAAAGGGAAATGGGACCATGGGAATTTTTTGCTCATCCTAATCCAAAGGGGCCAAAAGGTCAAAGAAAAACAAATAATCACAAGAGAGACCCCTTTTCTTAGAACAGTGAGAGGAGCAAAGCAACAATTGCAATATCACAATTACAAAATTGTTCTATCCATCAAAAGACACATTTACAAAGCAATACCCCATAAATGGGGGGAAGAGGGGATGCGGAAGATGGAGATGAATGAGGTTGAGAAATCCAAGAGGGAAGGAGAGAGGCAGATTGACAGACAGGAGAAATAAGACAGTAGATAAGTAATTGCTTGGGGAAGGAAGGAATGAGGAAGGTAGTTTGTCAGGAGTGAACTGCAAGAGCTTTGATGGGGGAACATATCTGTGTGTGTACACATGCTTTCAGGTTTCCTATCAACTCATGGCAACTCCATGAATTTCATAGGGTTTTTTAAGGAAAGGAATACTCAAAGGTAGTTTTGTCAGTTGGCAGTCTCCCATCCAAATACTAATCAGAGCTGACCTTTCTTAGCTGCCAAGATCAGATGGGAACTGGTGCCTTTAGGATATTTAGGCCACTGGGGGAACATGACTGTGTTCTTATTGTTTCTCTCCCTTTTTTGTTCTTTAATGGAGTGCAATGGCACAATTGCAATAATGCCATTTTTAATATGTTTATTATTAAATAAACAGTATGGGGGATGTGGAGAAGGGAAAGGAAATAATAATTTCCATGGAGATATGGATTTCCTTCCTCCACCACCCCACCAAAAGTAAATTGAGTTTGGGGATGGGTCAACACTGCAGAATTAAAGCAGTTTGATACTATTTTAACTGTCATGGGTCCATTCTCTCAACCAACTCTGTCAGAGTGCTCTGATGTCTTCCTAGACTACAGATCCCAGTATTCTGTAGATAGAGTCATGGCAGTTAAAGTGGTGCCAAACTGATTTAATTCTGCAGTGTGGGTACACCGTGGGTCTGGGTCTAGGGCACTCCCTTGAGAACCACCCTCATCTGGAATCATCTGACTCAACCACCACCAAAATCAGGATACATGCTAAAGGGATCTTCTTCATCAAGAAAAATGGGTTTTGTTTTGTATTTTTGCCCAAAGTCTGCAATTACAGCAGGAGGAAAACAGAACAGCAGTAAAATCATCTCCCTCCTTGCTGATGCCATTCTACCTCTTTTGTTGTTCTTGTGCATCTTCAAATCATTTCTGACTTGTGGCAAGACAAACTTATCACAGGGTTTTCTTATCAAGGTTTGTTCATTCGGGGTTTGCCATTGACTTCCTCTGAGGCTGAGAGGATGTCACTTGCTCAAGGCCACCCAATGGGTTTTCATGATCAAGCAGGGATTCAGACCCTGGTCTCCAGAAGTGTAGTCCAGCACTCAAACCACTATGCCATGCTGGCTCCATGATTCTACCTCTATTCTGCTGTAAAAAACCTTAAAATCTTCTGCAGAAAATATGTACCTTGTCCAGTGTTCCCAAATAAAGTTCATTAGGAGACTTTCCTTTCTCGCTGGGATCCAATGGATATCCAAAGAGATTCCCATTTGCATTCACTGCTGCCACCTTTTCCCTTCTGTTTCTAAAGAAATACCAGGCATTCTTATCAGTCTGAGCAAATGGGTTCAATGTGAGGTTGAATTTCTTAAGATATTCACGAACAATTCTGGAAAAAAGAAAAGGGGAGAAAACATCTTTTAGAACACAAGATGGTAGCACAGGAGAAGACATGGTGATCTTATATCCTGAAATGTTAGCATGCTGCAGGTCAGTACATGGGCTGATGGAAATCAGACAGACACATAATATGGGATAAGAATGCATTCTGCATATTTCACTATATATTATTATATCCCAGTGATATATTATATCACTTTTCCTTTGCTAATCATGCATAATCCATACAGTTCTTCTAAACATAGGAATTTATCACATGGGATGGATCCCGTGCAGAAACTGGATTTAAACTGAAAAAACCTTGCAAAAGCAGGACATTTTTCAGACGTAGGGTTAACCCAAACAGAAACTAGAAAACCCCCGCAAAAGCAGGTTGTTTTTCAGACAACATTACCATTAATGAGAATTAATGCAACATTAGACTGGTTCCCAAACTTTGTTTTTCCAGGTTTTTGACTTCAACTCCCAGAAGCCCCAACCAGTTTGGCCAACAATCAGGGATTGTGGGAGCTGAAGTCCAAAACACATAGAAGACCAAAGTTTGCGAGCTGCTGTTCTAGAGTCTTGACCAGTGGTTCCCAACTTTTGGTCCTCGGTCCTCTAGATGTTTTGGACTTCAGCTCCCATAATTCCTGACTGTTGACCATGTTGGCTGGGACTCCTGGGATCTGAAGTCCAAAAACAAATATAGGACCAAAGGTTAAGAAGCACTGGTCTAGACCATCTTAACATACAACAGAAATACTGTAACATGTAAGACAAAATGTAGCCCTGGGACTCCTGCATTTTGGATGGCCAGTAAAGGTATCACTCTTCTGTGGATTTTGTTTTATTTTGCTGCATGTACAATACCGCTATTCCTGGTTACAATATGTTCCCTTCCCCCCCCCCTTGTATTCTCATCGGATTAACCTGCCTCTTTCTTTTTCTCATTGATTCCCATGTAGATCCCAGCTAAAATCCCAAGGATAAGAGCTTCAGGATCCAGTTTCTTGGAAAAGCTTAAGAATCTTAATATAATATCCATTGCAGAGCACAGGAGAACCACCTATTGATGCAAAGAGGACCAGCCCCTTTCAGATAGCCCTTACTATTTGTTCATTTAAAATCTTTTAATACTGAAGTTAACTAAACTATCACAGTCTGATCATGAACAAAAAAGGTTCGTATAGCTATCTGCATTTACTAAAGAACCAATTGGAAAATGTAAAAAGTGTTTGTTCTTTAGCACAGTCTCTTAAGTAAGTAAGTAAGTAACTCCCTGTACAGACAGGCCTTAAAGGCCAGCTTGGAGGCGGAGTCATGATGCAGCCTCTACATAACGCATGGTCTGGCTCTGCCCCCAGGTAGTGTGATGCTGTGCACCACACCACATCACTGCCCTATTTTATTGAATGTTATCATGAATTAACATGTATTATTTAATTATTTGTGCAGAATGTATGCCATAGGCAGATTTATTTTATCTATTTTAATTGTATGTACAGCGCTGTGTAAATTTACAGCGCTATATAGATAAAGCTTAATGTTAATAATATGAATTACTGATATTTCTGAAACCTCCTCCACCTCCTCTTATTTTGAAACATAATTTGTTGAGATCATAACAGAATAATAGCTTTGTGGTGTGGCTGGTGTCATGCCTTTTCTTGCTTACCTGTGGGCCTTGGGCAGGCGCATAGGTCCCACATCGACATACCAATCCTTCTCACGATAGGTCTTTATTCGGCCACCCACACGGTCACTGGCTTCCAGAATGTGAACCTAGGAACAAAAATATTATGACTGATTTTGTATAACCATGCCACATCCTTACAAATTGTTCTTCTAGAACAGCAGTTCTCAACCTGTGAGTCGCAACCCCTTTGAGGATTGAATGACCTTTTTATAGGGGTTGCCTAAGACCGTAGGAAAACACATATTTCCATTGGTAGCAACAAAAATAATTTTATGGGTGGGGGTCACCACAACGTGAAGAATTGTATTAAAGGGTTGCAGCATTAGGAAGACTGAGAACCATTTTTCTATAAGTAAATATAATGTAACTATACACAGTAAACATAAACAACCAATCTTACAATATATCTCTTTTTTATGGGGAAAGTCCCAGATTTGGTCCTCACCATCCTTAATTAAACAGATCAAATAACAGGGGAATGGAAAGAGTTGTTTATAGTGGTTACTATTTAATACTAGGACTGCAGAGACTCAGGTTCAAATCTCCACTCAGCCATCATGCTCATTGGTTAAATAATAATAATAATAATAATAATAATAATAATAAAAATTTATTTGTATTTCTCTGAGAACAATCGGGGCGGCTAACAAAGTTAAAAATACAAAAAAATATAGGAGCCCTGGTGGCGCAGTGGTTAAATGCCTGTACTGCAACCACTCACTCAAAACCACAAGGTTTGTGAGTTCAAGACCAGCAAAAGGGCCCAAGCTCGACTCAGGCTTGCATCCTTCCGAGGTCGCTAAAATGAGTACCCAGACTGTTGGGGGCAAATTAGCTTACTTGCTGTTCACCGCTATGATCTTTGGAATAGCGGTATATAAATAAAACAAATTATTATTAAATTATTAAAACATGTAAGATCCCTGGTACCCTCCCCTCCTTAAAAAAGTATTAAATTCAATGCAATATTTAAAAAACAGAACAAAAAACAACAAACAAACAACATACAAGTTAAAAAACAACATCATACCAACAAGCAACCAGTGGGAGCAGCAATATCTTTCCCAGACGTTTTTCTAAGGCTGGGTTCTCTATTCTGGGAAGGCCTGCTGGAAGAGATCTGCCTTAACAGCCTTGTTAAAGCTGTCTAAGGATGTAAGTAGACAGATCTCATCCGGCAAGCCGTTCCACAGTCTGGGGGCGACGATGGAAATGCCTTCTGGGAGGTAGTCGAAAGCATAGATTTTTGTGGCTGAAGTGGGCCTCTCCCAAAGGAGCGGAGTGCGCGGGGAGGATTGTAGGGGAGAAGGCGGTCCCAGAGATAGCTTGGACCCAAGCCATTTAGGGCTGATCTTGGTCCAATAACTATTTCTCAGCATCACTTACTTCACAGGATTGTTATGAAGAAATGAAATGGGAATGGGGGTCAGGTGGACTGTCCTGAACTCCTTGAAGGAAATGCAAGTTAAAAGTGTGATAAATAAATACATTAAATGCTTTGCAGGGCCCCTGTCAGCATCAAAGAAATAGTTTGCTTAATACAAGGTAATTTCCCAAATTCAATGTACCATAAAGCAATGGTTATCTTAGAGAGCCAATGTGGTGTAGTGGTTTGAGCTGTGGACCACAAGACGAGAATTTAAATCCCTGCTCAGTCACCAAAACTCTTTGGGTGATCCTGGACAAGTCACATCATCTCAACCTAAGGGGAAGGCAATGGTAAGCCTCCTCTAAATAATTCGTGCCAAGAAAACCATTTGATTGGGTGTCCATAAATCAGAGTCAATTTGAAGGTGCATAGCCATCTTTGTCATAGGACAGTCAGCAGAGTCTTGTGACAGGAGCTGTGAAGTGGGCTATATTTTCTCTTGAAATACTTGAAAACTAACACTCATCTCAACAGTCTTTCTCTCTTCCTGTTCCTGTTCCTCTTTCTCTCCCTCTGTCTCTCTTGATCAAGATTGAAGGCCTATATTTCTCAATCACTATAGTTACCTGGTGTCCGGCGTCTTTCAGTAACTTGGCAGCAGTGAGTCCACTTATTCCTGCCCCGACAATCACAACAATCTTTGGCTTTGAGGTCTTGTTGAAACCATTCCTGGCAATATTTAGCAGCTCCTCATAGTCAGGGTCATAAAAGCACTTCATCCACTCTTCTGGTTCTGCAGCATGAATGCTGAAAACCAAGGCTGCCAGAAGTAGCAGGAATGAAAAATATGCTAGGAAGAAAAAAAAGGTGGGATGACTTAGTGAGACAAAGAGGAAGCAAATCAGTAAAGCACAATAAGAAATTTGTTTGATTCTTTTAAAGCTAAACACTTTGGAACTTTTACTTTTACAGTGATTCAGGCTCTATAGGAAACACTTGTAAATTTATCCTGTTAAATGTAATTAACCCCATTAAAATAAGTCACCACTTTCAAACTACACAATTATAGTACTTGTATACCACTTTAACTGCCATGTATCCATCCTATGGAATCCTGGAGCTTGAGAATCCTAAGTGAATTCTCTTGGGATTTCCCAAGATTCCACAGGATTTGTAGTGACCCCATGAATTTGGTAGAGTTTTCTTAGGCAAGGAATACTTAGAAGTAGTTTTTCCAGTTCCTTCCTCTCTCTATAGCACCTGCTATTCATTGGCATTCTCTGATCCAAGTAGTAACCAGGGCTGATCCTGCATAACTTCCAAGATCAGATGGGTTTCTGGTGACTTTAGAATAGTTAGGCTTTCTGCCTTCAAGTCTTTCTGATTTATGGCGATCCTAAGGCATTTGCCTATCACAGGGTTTTCTTGGCAGGTTTCTTCAGAGAGGATTTGCCATTGCCATCCTCTGAGGCTGAGAGAGTGTGACTTGCCCAAGGTCACCAAGTGGGTTTCCATGGCTGAGCTGTGATTCAAACCCAGGTGTCCCAGTGTCCTAATTGGGGTTTCTGTGGCAAAATAATGTGAGAGTGTGGTCAAAATGGCAAAGGTTATTAATGAGAAACACCACACAAGCTGGGATAGGCTACAGGAGTTTGTTTTTGCTTGAGCCTACTGGAAAGGACAAGCTTCTGCCCTCTCCTTTCCCCCCTAGTAAATTAATTGAGTGCAAACTATCTTTGCAGTTTGAATTCAGATTGCAGCAAAACAAGTAAGCCAAGAACAAAGGGACAAAATGAGAGGAGGAGAAACAAAAGCATCTGAAATAAGGGATGATACAGGATTAATTGGGACTATCTTTGCCAAATCAGGACAGTTAGAGAGTATGGAAAGCAAAAGACTAGCAATGTGCATAAGCTGGTCCTATAAAGACAATAACAAATAACTTCATAATAACAGATGAAAAGAGAGCCAATGGAGTCAATCCTTTGGCCTCAGAAGATATCACCTGCTTTTTAGCATCCCCAACATATTTTGTTCACTATTTTCTTGTAAATCTGTATAATAAGGACTTTCAACAACACCCACAGCCATCTTAATCCATTATGCGGGAATTACAAGTATAATATTATTAACTGGTACCATTAATCTAGATGCATTTATTATGTTCATAACAAAATTCTGCTATATAGATCATCATTATCATTTAATGTTCCAAAGGAAATATCTTGCTGAAATTATTTATATGAGGAAATATAACTACTTACAGTGCTGGTCCATGTTTCACCAGTCATTGTAATCATGTCAATACACTCTCTTGTTTTATAGCCAGAGTGCACTTGACTCTGAGTCAATGGTGGTGATTCAGAATTGGACAAAACTGGCTTTCTCAACTGAAACGTTTTCAGTGGCCACTCAATCCTAGGGCAGTACCCATTTATATAACTTCCTGGAAAAGGTAACAAAAAGCACAGTAGATCACAGGTACACAAATAAGGAAGATTATCAAATATGATGAAAACAAACATGTCACAAAAGCCATTACATTTAAACGTGTCACACATGTCCTTCTTTTAATAATCATTATTATTATTATTAATATTATTTCTACCCCACCTCTCCAACAAGATCAAGGCAGCTTACATCAATAAAATCCACACAATACTATAGAATAAAATCCCACAATCCCCACCCTTAATCCCAAATTAATAACAGTAAGTACAAACATAACAATAACTATAATAAAATACAATTAAGATCATTAACATGATTACTAAGAAAAAAATAGGACAGTCAATGACATAGTCAATAGGATGGTCTGTGTTAGTGGGGGCAACTGAGTCAATTATTCTAGAAAGGCCTGTTGAAAGAAATCCATCTTGACAGCCTTTTTAAAGCTGTCAAGGTTGGTAATATGTCGGGTCTCCTCCAGCAGGCCATTCCATAATTTGGGAGGAACAGATGGAAAAGCCCTCTGGGTGACCGCAGCCAGCTAGGTCTTTGTTGGCTGCAATATATTTTTTCCAGAGGACCTAAGTGCGCAGAGCAGATTATACAGAAGAAGGCGATCTCACAGATAGGCTGGCCCTAGGCCATGGTGAAGGGCTTTAAAGGTCCTCACCAACACTTTGTACTGTGCCCGGAAACTAATAGGTAGCCAGTGAAGAGATTTTAAAATTGGTCTTATATGGTCACCTCTTGATCTCTGGCTGAACAATCTGGCCAATGTGTTTTGGACTAATTGAAATTTCTGGACCAGGCACAAGGGTGGCCCTATGTAGAGTGCAGGTTGTGAGGTTACCCATGCGTGTACCACAGCTTTTAGGTCCCTAGGCTCCAGGAAGGGGTGCAGCTGGCACTCCTGGCTGTTGCATCTATCTGAGCTGACATCTGAAGTGACAGATCCAGGAGAAACCCCAAGCTACATACACAGTCCTCTAGGAGAAGTGTGACCTCATCCAGGACTGGTTGAAAAACCTCCATACCTGGGTTAGGGGCTCCAACAACAAGTACCTCCAGCTTATCTGGATTCAATTTCAGTCTGTTTTAGCAAAACACCTAAGGGCATTGAAAATATATGCCCCAGATATATCTGAAGAGGGACACTGCATTTCTTTGCTAATGCCAGAGATTTCTGAGCCTAAACTTGTTCTGAGAGGCAACACAGACATAGGAGGCTTAAGAAAAACTTGGTGGAACAGAGAAAACCAAGGAGATATGGTAAACTCTGAATACAAACTATACTGGAACAGGGATGTACCTGAGGTATTGTTCTGCATGTCATGGAGGTCATAGTGTCAAGCAAGGTAGAAACTGTAAAGAGGGTGACTGTTCATATGACAACAATCAATATCAGGCCTCATATTTCATGTTTGACTTGGGGATATACTGTCTCTGACCAAAATACTCAGGAGGACCTTGAGATGTAGAACAAAATGAGGGAAGCCTCCAAAGGATGAATTCAACTGTCTTCACATTCAAAACTTAGAAGTAAAATTTCTATTTATCCTAAATAACAATGACCCAAAATTCCTTATATAACTAATCAGAATTTCTTCCAAAACCTTTAAGAACTTAATACTGTGATGAAGCAGTAGATTAGAAACTTCTGGAGTCTATCCAAATAGATGAATAAGTTCTCACAAGTAAAATGTGGATCATGGTAGATCATATGTTGGAATTATCTCATAAGTGCTGGGGATTCACATTTGTATTAATCAACAGCCAAATATGACCTCAAAGTCCCATCTTTTCAGCCCAGTAGAACTCCAACTGAAGGTTGACCAAGTTAGTGCAATATGGATGCTGGGGAAATGATGTTTGTAACACTTCTTGGTTATGGGCCCATGGAGACAAGGCTGAACCATGAAGGAACCATGAAGGGTCTTCCTGGTTAACCATTCATGATGTCCCTTGTGACCAGGAGAGGACTGCAGACATCCTGTGCCAGTGTCTTGATCTGCAGCACCTGAGTAACCCTTCACTGGTGGCATAGCCAGGCTAGAAAGTTCAGTTTTTTGGGGGGTGGGTAACATCAGATGTAACAGCAATAATGGAGCACCTTCTGCATAGAGTGTCTGATGATGCAGGATCTTCACCAATAATTGCAGCAGACCAGGAGCAGATTGCACATATGCCATTAACTACACATCCGCAAGTGATGTCAGCTCTAATGGTGTTATTCACCAGCTTGGGGCAAGGATGGGAAACACCAGGGCCTCGGGTTGACTTTGCCTTCCGGGGTTCCCCAGATGGCTGCAGCCTCTTTCCGATGACACTATTATTTGGTCGCTTCCCAGCTTTTGTTTTTTCCCTACTGTAAAAGGTCTTGCATCAAAATGCCTTTCCCAGTATCTTACTGGTAATGACAGCCTTTATCTGTTAATTCTCTTACTGTAAATTCAGCCCTTAGGCTAAAAGAGTTTCCCCATCCTTTGTTTGCAGGGTTAAAGGAAAGAGTTGAATCCATTTTTTACTTCCTGAAACTCAATCCAGCCTTCTTTTACCTTCTCCTCTTTCCAGATGACTTGTTCTTTCTGGTGTTCTCTGCTTTTCCTGATATAGTGTTGGAAACGAATCCCATAGTAGATCATTCTGGAGTGGAAGTCAGGGGAATTAGACTTGCCAAATGACTATGGGCCCAAAGATCTTGCTCCAGTTATGGAGATGCATGAAGATGCTATCACATATCCATTCCTGCTTTAGGACACTAAGTTTTGGGGATCAAGTCTGCTTGTTCATAATTTTTTATTGTATTTTTAGTCTGCCTTTCCTTTCAAATAATCTGACTCAAGGCACCTAACACTAAAACGAATGGAACAAATTGTTGTTGTTAAGTGCCTTCAGTTGGACGTCAATGTATGGCAAGCCTATGAATGAGAGCCCTCCAAGACACTCATGAATAGCTCTGCTAACTTGCTGCAGACTCATGGCTGTGGCTTCCTTGATTGAGTCTTTCCACCTGTAATGCAGTCTTTTTCTTTTCCTACACCTCTCTACCTTATGGCCATTTCTCTGCATTCTGCCCTAACAGTAGCTTATTGTCCTGAGGATAGGTTATGTATGAGGACAATCCAATGTTGTGGGACACCCATTTCTTTAAGAGCAATTCGTAGTTTTTCATGATTTGCTCAGGGCTACTGCTTCCTTGATCGAGTTTGCTATAATCTATAAAGCACAGGCTGGTTTTCTTCTGAAATTCTTTGGTGTGCTCTATTAGATTATTATAATTATTAGATTATTATTATAATTAACAGATTATTATAATTATTATTATATTTATTTCTTTTCCCAGAACTGGGACTCAGGGCAGCTCACATAATTAAAATAACAATACAATTAAAAACATAGAAAAGTGGTACATTAAAATGGAATTAAATTATTACAATACTAAATAGATTGCTTATTAAAATAATGAAAGACAGTTTAAAAAGATAAAACTGTTTAAAACAACACCCCAAGCCGGTTCTTTAAGAACATTCTGTTTTAAAAACCTGTCTGAACAGCTGGTCTTAATTTGCTGGCGGAAGGCCAACAAGGAGGGAGCCATTCTGGCCTTCTGGGCAGGGAGTTCCAGAATCTAGGAGCAGCCACAGAAAAGGCCCTCTCTCATCTCTTCACTAACTGTGCTTGTGATTGGGGTGGGACTGAGAGAAGGGTCTCTCCAAAGGATCTCAGGACCCAAGCCAGCTCATACAGGGAGATACAGGCGGGTTACAAACCGCCAAAAAATACGTATTGAATACGTATTAGGGTTAGGAAGGGGCGGTGCTTCCGCACCCCCCTAACCCTAATACGTAGTCAATGCGTACAAGATGGCGGCGCCCTTTCTACATGGGCGCCGCCATCTTTGCGTATCGGACGCACAGCGTCCAGACGTGTCGCGCCGCTGCTGATGTAGCGAGCGCGCCCCTGGCGCCTCGCTACGTCGCAAACGCGACGCAAAAAGAAGCTCCATTTTGGAGCTTCTTTTTTCGGTCCGCGCGGGAGTCGGGCCGTCTGAAGGCTCCGGCTCCCCCGCGGACCTTCTGGCGGCGGCGCCAGACCGCTGCAAAGCGGCGGTCTGTACCCCGCCAGAGTCTGCTAAATAGCCTAGACCTGAGCCATATAGGGCTTTATAGGTCATAACCAGCACTTTGGATTGTGCCTGGAAACAAACTGGCAGCCAATGGAGCTGTTTCAACAGGGGCATTGTAACCTGCCCCAATTAACAGCCTGGCAGCAGCTCTTTGAACCAGTTGCAGTTTCTGAACACTCCTCAAAGGCAGCCCCAAGTAGAGTGCATTACAGTAGTCCAAACGGGATGTAATCAAAGCATGTACCACTGAGGCCAGATCTGCTCAAGGAATAGGTGCAGTTGCCACACATGTTTTAAATGTGCAAAAGCACTCCTGGTCACTGCAGAGACTTGGGCCTCCAGGTTCAAAGCTGAGTCCAGGAGTACTTTCAAACTGTGAACCTGCATCTTCAGGGGGAGTGTAACCCCATCTAACACAGGCTGGATCTCTATTCACAGGCTTGATCTGCCTTCTGACTGACCAGGAGCACCTCTATCTTGACTGGATTAAGTTTCAATTTGTTTGCCCTCATCCAGTCTGTCACTGATGACAGCCACTGATTTAAGACCAGGACAGGCTTCTTAGATTGAGGTGGAAATGAGTAGTAGAGTTGAGTGTCATCTGCATATTGATGGCACTGCACTCAAAACTCTGAATGACCTCTCCCAGAGTTTCATGTATATGTTAAATAGCATAAGGGACAACACAGAACCCTGAGGAACCCCACAGGTCAATGGGCAGGGAGTCAAGCAGGAGTCCCCCAGCACCACCTTCTGGGTTCACCCCTCCAAAATCCAGAAACCCCTGGAATTTGAAACCATCACACTTTTTGCCCAAAAACAGTAGGCTGGACACTGGCCAAAAAGTATTTATTATAGTGGGAATCAGGGATGGCTTTTTAACAAAGGCCTCACAACTGCCTCCTTTAGGCAAGATGGAACTCTGCCTTGTTGTAAGGAGGCATTGACTACCTCCTTTACCCACTCAGCCAGTCTCCCTCTGGCCTGTTTAATAAGCCATGAAAGAATGTGGTGGCTTTCACTTCTCATATGTTTGCAGTATGATCCCTAATGCCTTTTCCTTTTCCTTTCCTTAATCTACCTTGGACATCTGGCATTTCTCACTCCATATATGGTAAAAGTGTTTGTTGTAGAATTTTGGGCATCGCTTTGCTTGCATGGGAAGTGAATTCAACGGTCCTGTGCTTACTGCTATATCTGGTGTCCCCTGGTGCAATCTTTATACATTCCATTGCTTGTTTTACTATGTCTGGCTTCTTCTGATTCATGCTTCTCATAGTCCATGTTCCTGTAATATGTGTTTTACAGCTTTGGATTTTCCTTTTATTTCTGAGCATGTTAGCAGGTGAACTTCCTTTCATCTTAACTCCAGTTGTGTCATTAGCTACTTGTAGTTGCTCTCTGCTGTACCCCAGTAACTCATTGTGTGCCTTCTGACCTGGAAGTATCATCTTATGGCATTATCATTTACTTCATTTTGGATTTTTCATCATAGAGTTTTCACAGTAGTACACATTCACCATGCCTCCTTCTGCACAGTACTAACAAGTGTTAGCTATGGAGTGTCATCCTCCACTACTGCTGCTGCCCAGTAGCTGTTTGGCACATTTAGTCTGGATCCTCAGAAAGAGCCTGTCTGATATGGGAGACCCTCCCAGCAGCACTGCTGTCATCTGTGTAGCCTCCTGGCTCACAGGAGCATACAATCTCACCACTGCAGAAAGATGGGAATGGAACACTAAAAAGCCAGAAGTGGAGAGTCAGGAGGTAAGAGATCATCTGTTAATGGGAAGACTTTAAAACACAATTTTCCTTTAAAACACCCTGTTTTAGCAAACTAATGTTAAAATAAATCCATGTTTAAAATACAAGTGATCTTTTAAAAACTGATTAAAAATCAGTCACCATGGAGCTGGAAATCTTTTCTTTTCATGTAGATTGACAGAGCTGCCAAAAAATCATGTGAGTCCTTCATATAGGCAGAAATGTGTGCATTAAATAATTTATGAAGGGAGACAATATGTTCATTTTATAGAGAAACACATGGAGAAGTTAACTGAAATTAAGAGTTTTATTTAAGTCAAACACAGACTTGTTGATAGCTGTTTTCTGATGGTCCTCCCTGAATGTCATGAATTTTTACTGCCACTTATTGAGATTTTGAAAACGTTGACATATGAGCCCATAGAGCTGGAAGTGACACTATTTGAAAGCAAAGATATAGCCATGTTAGTCTGTAGAATCAGAACATAGAGAGATCTTGTAGCAGCTTTGAGACTAACCAAACCTCTTAAAGAAGAGCCTCAGCAAAAGAGGAGCCTCTTCCACCTCTCTTGCAACCTTGAATCAAATTTTGGGAGAAAGGCAGGATATAAATCCAATACATAAATAACAAATAAATCTTCCTCCTCCTCAGAGTTCTTCTACCTGACTGCCCGCTTCCTCCAGGCCAGGCTTTGTAAGAAAACCTGGACATTATAAAGATCTGCCCAGAGACATAAATTTTAGCTGTGAAAAAGAGGGCAGGTCCTGGAAAAGAAGGAGGTAAGGTAACTCTAAGCTTGCAGGTCAAGGGGCTGAGGAACTTGCAGCTGGACCAGAGAGAAAGCAGAAGATATGTCTTGCTACTATAGAACTTGTAAAGGTTAATCACCCTTTGAGATTATCGTAATACTCAAGCAATTAATTTCTCCCCAGCAATTATTTTGGCCTCTTTCTTTGTAAATCAGCAAGAATGAAACATGAAGTTGTAGGGAAATACATATTTTTCATAAATTGCATGTGCCAAAGCTAGGGAAGTTTTGCAGAATTTGAAACAGGATCTATTCTATACAATATGTGGGAAATCCAGAATTTCCAAGGGCAGAGGGAACATTAAAAGAACCCCCTTGCCATCTGAAATACCGCCACTGGCTGCCTATTAGTTTCTGGGTGCAGTACAAAGTGTTGTAATGACCTTTAAAGCCCTACGTGGCATGGGTCCAACCTATCTACAGGACCAGCTCCCTCTGTACATTCCACCCTGCACATTCAGGTCCTCCAGGAAGAATCTGTTACAACCTACAAAGACCAGGTTGACTGCAACTACCCAGAGGGACTTTCTTCAAACACTCCCAGATTATGGAATGGCCTGCCAGAGGAGATCCATCCAAAAGGCTGTGAAGACGGATCTCTTCCGGCAGACCTTTCCTGAATAGCAAACCCGGCCACCAATTAAATCCACCATCTCACTGAGTACTCTGTAGCCCCGTTTGCCCGTCTCTGATTATTTTAATGTATTGCTTTAATGGTTAATGTGTTTAATTGAAGTTTTATGGGAGGGAGAGAATAATTGGGATATTGGGTATTGTATGCTTTCTTTTAATTGTAAGCTGCCTCAATTGTCTTTCTGATGGAGAGGTGGGGTAAAAATAAAACTATTATTATTATTATTATTATTATTATTATTATTATTATTATTATTATTATTATTATTAAGATGAAAGGCAGTGGGTCAGATGAACAGAGACAGAGAATGACAGGAGCCAACACTCAGC
>NC_056523.1:21111752-21133930 GCF_019175285.1 Sceloporus undulatus | reverse complement strand
TCTGCAGTCACTGCTGTGTCCACTCTCATGTGCTCCAAATCTCCAGGGGGCTCAAGAACACTTTATTCGGGGGGAATTGGACCAAGTGCATAGAATCCAGAGTCAACCAACCACTGGCATCTAAACTACAGACTGTGCAGATACTCAGGTCATTTCAGCACAGCTTGCATTACTATGGCAAAATGTATTGTACTTCTATGTGTATAATAGTAAGGATTTTTGAATCTGGAGCTTTTTATTAATAAATTAGCAGATTTACATTTTACACAATCTGGTGTCATCATATCTCCTTTTGGGGTGATGGATTTCCCTTAGGTGTGTGATCATTCTTCCCATTATATCATACTATCATGACAAAAAAAAACTTTATGATGAGTGTTTATTTTTATTGACATTCTAAGCAGCAGAGTTATTATATCATCTAACAGGTATTTGTACACACATCCATGATGGTGATGGTTTCTTGACAATACTTGGATTGTTTCCCACTAGTGCCACAAACGCTTTGAAACTACCCGGTTGGGCTGTATATTCTCTACAACCCTAGCCCTCTTCAAGTATGCAGTTATAAAAGGAACCTATGTACTATGGATACTCAAAAACCTGGATGGGGACAGAAAGACAGCATTTGACTAGTATCTGTGATTGTCACCAGAATGAATAGGACATTTGGTTTTGCTCTTTCACAACCACTGCCACAAAACTCCAGCTATTTAGAAGTGGAAGAAGTCCATCAAGCAATGAGTTCTTCTTTTGAAGGCTCAGTTCATTTTCACTGCTCCTAGAATTCAGGCTTAGTGGCCCTGAGGTGAATGCCACTTGCTGCCCTTATCGCAGATTTCATTGCGGTGTCGATCCAAGCATGAGGGTGGGCTGTGTGTTCTCCTGCAAAGTAGACCCTTCCTTCATTCTGAAACAAGGCCTTAAAAAAATGGCTGAACTGGTAAGGGGTGGGGGAAGCAAAGGCCCCCATGGAAAATTTGTCTAGGGCCCATTTCTGAATCACATGCCTGTTGCAGACAGATTTGAGATAATCTTTGGAAATATTGTGGACTTCTGATAGGTCATCCAGCACCAAATCAATGCATTTTTCATCGCTGAGGGGAACGAAGAAATCAGCATCATCATGCCAAGTGTAAGAAACTAGGATGACTCCAAGGCCACTGGCAAAATCATGGTTTGGATAGTAGATAACCCGGGATGGATGGTCTGTGAATGACCTCCCACCTCGAATCCCCTCTTTCTCCCAAAATCTGTCAGTGCAAGCCAAAGCAATTTTAGTGGAGCTTGCATAATGGAAGGAGCGCAAGGCATGAGCCTTTGTATGGGAAAGGGGAGGCTGGAATTTGATGAGTCGTGTAGCTTTGGTTGTAGCTGTGATAAGGACATAGTCAGCAGTCAGCCATTGCAAGGCCTTTTTATCCAGTTTGCGGAAAAACACCCTCACTTTCCTGTCCGAGCGAACAATCTTCTCCACTCTGCTGTTGAAGCGAATTATTCCACGTAGTTCTTGGAGGAAGGCATTGGGGAGCTGGTCAAATCCACCTGTGATTTCCTCAAAACTAAAGAAAAGAAGAAGAAAGGGAAGATGAAAATGGTAAATGGATAAACTGATTAAACCACAGTCAATAAAGCTCCATTCCCTACACTGGCTTCCTGTCTAAGGTGTGAGACACACCACCCAAAAGCGGCGTGCTGGTACTGAAACTGGGGTTCTACAGCACACGGCAACCACATGCTCCGGAACCCTAGTCCGTATGGGCATCGTCATCATGGTGGCATCCTGTCCACATGGGTGCCACTATGATGATGATGACACCACATAGCGTCTGCACGTCGCTGCGTGTTGCGTGTGTCATGAGTGTGCCAATGGCGCACTTGTGACATATGCATAAAGAACTCAGAAGAACCGGGTTTTTTTTTTTTACTGTGGAAGGACGCCACACAGTTTGGCAGCTTCTGTGTCCTTCTGCGGTTAAAATGGGCAAGTGCAGACCGCCTTTCAGGGCAGTCTGTACTGCCCCTTAAACAACATCTTCCTCAACTCCAAAAGTGTCTGAGGCCTTGATCCTCTTAATCTGCCTTCATATACCTTCTGACACAGTCGAACCTGTGACCTTTTACTTGCCAACTGCACCAGCCTCTGCTAAGGAAGTCTCTTAGGAGCTATTCAGACAAGGCTCATTCCAGCCTAGTTCCTTGGACTGTTTCCTCCCATTTCATATTAAAAGTCATCCAAGCATGGGAAATTTGGTACTGTTTCTGAAACCCACCCAACAAGCTTTTTTTTTTTTTTTTTTTAAAGTTGACTTTTTAACTATGTTTGTGTCCCATAGTCCAGGTTGTTTTCTGACCAGGAGAGGTTGTTGTTGTTGCTATTGTTGTTTTTCCATATCAAGAAAGAGACTGAAAACAAGCCTGATTTATATCCTTGTTTAAAAAAAGGCCTCTTCAGGGCCTAAAAAGCTCAAAGTGGTCATAGTCAATTCTAGTCACTCATAGTAAATTCTAGTCGCTAGTCAGTATTTAGCAAAATACCTAGGAAATAGATTTCCTCTGCATGTTTGCTAGTTACCTTCTTCTGTCTGTTGGTCACCAATAGGTAGGGTTGCCATAAGTCAGGACCTCCAAACCGGGACAAATGTAGGACAAATGTAGGACAAAATTTTCAAATGTAGGGCACATTTTATAAAAAATGGAGGACATGCCAAAAAAATTGATGCTTTTTAAAAAATGTTAATATAAATACATGTTTCTTAGGCATGATCAAAATGGAGGACATTTGGGCATTATTCCTAGACAGTTGGCAGAAATGGACTTCCTTTTCTGCCCAAACCACCCCCCTCCATTCCAAAACACACACAACAGCACATTTGGGCATTTCACGTGGCTTTACTTAACATGGCCTCTTGCATATTTCAGATGCTTATTCCATAATCAAACTCCTTGAGTTTAACACTTAGCATGGTTTAACATGGCTATGCATATTGAACATGTCAAAGTGGTTTCACAAGAAGTGGATTTGCCATTTCAGGTTTCTTGCACCAACTCTACTTCTCAGAAGTGTGTACTTAGTCAAGGGACTTTGATTTTTTTTTTTCACTGCACATGAGTTTGTAAAAATCAGAGCAGCTAACATTGGCCATGGCTGAGAGGCTTGCTGATATCAAGATCATCATCATCATCATCATCACCATCATCGTCACAACAAGGGAGACTTGTTAGCATTAAAAGCACAAAAAATACACCAAAACCACACTTTGGAAAGTGACACTCTCTCAACTTCAGAAGCAGAAGCAGAAGAGAGAGGCAAAACTCCATCATGCCTAGATCCAGAAGCATATGAAGGCCCTCCCTCCATCCCAACTACTACTGCCATGGCTAGACTTGATCCCCTTCACCACTGCCATTCCCTTCTCCTTTTGTGCCATGTCTTTTTAGATTGTAAACCTGAGGGCAGGCAACTGTCAATTAGCAATCTGCAGAACACTCTGAAAGCCTTTGTGGCTGAAAAGTGGCGTATAAATACTCTAAATAAATAAATAAAAACATTTTTTCACTTCACATCAGTCAAGAGAATGTAAATCCTTCTTATTTACCTGTTGTCATCTGAAAAGATAACATACTCCAAAACAGAGTTAAGAAACGAAATGTGGAACCCAGAATCTTCATTCAAGAGGTCACCAATCATATCCACTGCCCCTCTGCTCAGTTTTCCTTCTTTAAGTAAGTATTCCTAATTGCAGGAAAATGAGATTTGGAGCAGAATGGTTGGTTAAATAAAAGTACAAATGCTTCTTTTTTTTAACTTTAACTCATTTATACTCAAATGTTTTTCCCCCCTCCACCACCCCAAAAATGAGCACAGTGTTAGATCCTGCTGGCAGGATGGAAGTGATCTTTGTGGATTCTACATTACTTCCTCTGCATCTCTAGTTCCTCTCAATGAAATCAGAATTTCATGTCCTCTCCCTCTTTATCTTTATGGGTCACTGGTATGCTAAATGAGCTCTCTAGGTGAAAATAAACTTGACTGAGTGGCATGGGAAAGAATATAGGATACTTGGAGATATATCTGGCTTTGCCCAGATTACGATTGATTATTTCAGTTCTATGAATGTAACAAAGACATGTCTTGTAGCACCAAGGCTCCTTATAAGTGATTTTATGCCAATTTCAGTCACAATGGAATAAACACAGGAATTTTGCAAAAAATAGCTGACGTTTGCTGATCAATCCTGAACTTTCATGACAAAGTTCAAGAAGTCCATTTATGTCCAAATATCAGGTTTTGTCAAAATCAACTCATAAATTAAAAATTTTACAGAAATCTAAAGTCTTTGTGGGATAACTGAAGTTGTGCTGATTAGAGTATATTTTATTTCCAAAGACAAGCAAATGCCCATTTCTCTTACCTTGGTTGAATAAGAGTCATATTTGTCCTTCAGACTTGTACAGTTTTTTGTTACCTGTGCAAAACAGATGAAAAGAATTGATAAGGGAAATATATGCATTCCTTCCCATTAAATGTGTGTTGTTGCTGTTTTTGTTTCCAAAGTTATGAAAAACAGTGAGTGCTGTCAATGCATCCAGAGTGATTAAAAAGACCAGAAAGTCTCCGATTTCAGCAGGTGAAACTTTCATGACAAGCAACATCTGCTGAAATTCCCTACCTATTAGCATACATTACCTTTTCAGATTAGGCTTTCTGCATGATTGTGCTTCATACTCCAAATAAGATCGCTTACAATTTTGGGTGCTCTTTAGCTTCAAGCAGAGATGCACCAGAGGTGTATGAAATTGGATATGGAATGGAGAAGGTAAGGATCTCTTCTTAAACTCAGAATAATGAGGTGATAAACTGGATGGTGTGTAACCAAGACCTTAAAGAGGCATGACACCCACTTATTTCATTGGACCCATCAAACATAATGCTATCTGTGGGTTTTGTTTTTGGGTTGCTATCTTTTTAGTCTTCTAAAAAGAGGTTTTGTTTGTTTGTTTGGAGGCACCTTATCTTGGATTTCAGATTGTTTTGTAGATGAATAGCATTTACAGATGTCAGAATACAAACAACGAATGAAAAAAATAACATTTTGATTTGGGGTTTTGAGAAGATGTGATAAAAGATAAAAAAAATTAGATTGAGAATTGAAAACATAAGAGGAGGAAATGTAAACAGACCAAGAAAAGAAGAGTCTGAATTTTCTGCTGGACTGGAATTCTGTCAATCTTGAGTTAATGTTCCAAAACAAGTGTTCTCTGTAAAGGACATACCTTATCTAGCGTTTCCACATAGAGCTGATCAGGACTCTTCCCCATCTCACTGGGATCCAGCTGATATCCAAAGAGGTTCCCGTTTGCATTCACAGCTGCCACCTTTTGCCTTCTATTTCTAAACAAATACCAGGCATTCTCATCGGTCTGAGCAAATGGGTTCAATGTGAGATTGAATTTCTTGAGATATTCACGAATAATTCTGAAAAAACAGAACAGCCACAGAGCAAGAGAGAAAGCTTTCTTAAAACTAAGACAATGTCACATGAGTGTACATGAAACATCCATATCCAGGGATCTCAGTAAACAAGACAATGCAAATTAGAAGAGCAAATAACAGAGGACAGGCATAAGATATATCTCAGTACACATTGCTGTGTCTCAACACAACAAGGCCAATTTGCTAACTTTCCCTTTCTAGTTGCTTATCCATGTGCTAAATCTAAATACACAAGTGTGACACAGAAGCAGATTTTGAAGTGCAGACATTTATTGTGACAATACCTGTAGCCATCCAAAATAAAGACAGCTGTGCTGAGCCTTATCGAAATATGCATATGGTGTTTACTGTATTCCCCATCACCATGAATGGATGCAAGAGCTGGACAGTGAAGAAAGAGGATAAGAAGAAAATCAACTCATTTGTGATTTGGTGCTGGAGAAGAGTGCTAAGGATACCATGGGTAGCCAAAAAAAGAAATAAATGGGTCCTGGAATAGATCAAGACTGAAATCTCCCTAGAAGCCAAGATGATCAAATTGAAGTTGTCGTACTTCAGATACATCATGAGAATGCATGACTCATTAAAAAGGCAATGATGCTAGAAAAGGTGGAGGGAAGTAGAAAGAGATGTAAATCACAAGCTAGATGAATAAATTTATTTACAGAGGTTACAAGTATGAATTTAGAGTCTTAAGTAGAGCAGTGAAGGCTAGGTGTGTTAGAGATGTCTCATCAACAGAGTCTCCAGGGGTTGGATTCAACTCAAGGGCCGGTAACAACAACAATAAAATTATTTAAGTGTATAAGACCTAAATACACAAAAGGCACCCGATCCCATCTGATCGTGGAAACCAAGCAGGATCAGGCCTAGTTAGTACTTGCACAGGAGCACTCCAATGAATACCTGGGGCTGTAGACTATATTTTGGAGAAAGGATATAGCAAAACCACCTCTGAGTATTTTTTACCTAAGGAATACTCTATGACATTCATGGAGTCACCATAAATCAACAGACAACTTGAAGTCTCTCTCTCTCTCTCTCTCTCTCTCTCACACACACACACACACACAAAGGTGTTAGTTATTTTTACAAAAGAGAGCAGGACTTGGACATATGCATGTGCATGTGCATGTGCAGAGATATGAAAGTTAGTCCAAAAGTATTAATGGGTTTAGTTCATCATTAATAAGCTAGAGGGAAAAATCTAACTTGGTTATGTTTACATAGAAGTGGGGAAAACCTACAATGTTTACATTTAAGGGTTGTTTAAATTTAAGGTAATTACAAGACCAAAATGTCAAAATACTATTGATGATTTTACTCAGATTCCCCCTCCGCCATCCATATCTTGAGCTTGGAAAAGAAGGAGACATTTTAGAAAACCCAATTTCTTATCCACCCCACTAAACCCCTTCTTTTCTGTTTCTCCCTCTCTCATAAATGGATCCCCTCAACATTAACCTTAAAGGCACTACCCAAAGGCCTGGGCCTCTGCTGGGGATTGTGGTCAGCACCGTGGACAGTTCCTTCTAAGTTCAGACTGACACCTAGAGTTAATTGACTGACCCTCGCAATATCACAATTAGATGCCGATAACAAAACATCCACATCACACCCTCAGCTTGATGTGCCATGCACTAAGGTCCTTGTATCTTACCTGTGGGCCTTGGGCAGACGCATAGGGCCCAAATCCACATACCAGTCCTTCTCTCGATAGGTCTTTATCCGGCCCCCTACTCGGTTACTAACTTCAAGAATGTGAACCTAGGAATGAAAGATATATGCTTAATTTTGACTCACTCTGCCAGTTTCTTCCAGAAGTATACATACCTCTGGATCATACTGGTGCACAACAAGCATTTCAGTGCTCAACTAAGAAAGGGACCACACTTACAAAATTATCATTCCAAAACAAAGCGGCTTTGTAGGCAGAAAGTCTCAGATTCAGTCCTTGCCATCCTCCATTGAAAAGGTATAACAGTAAGAGAAATTGAAATATGTTTTCACAGTATTTATTGTGTAGACTTGCAGAGATCCACTCACACACAACGAGAGCTAATTAACATACACTATTGTGTAAAATGTCTACATTGCCAAAGGCCCTACATCATGTTGATGGAGCATAGCTCTCCACTGGCATACTTATAACAGGCATGGCAGCATTTCCTTTGCCCATCAACTTCCTCCACTAAGCACCAACAGCCAGACAGCTGGTGGGCACTGAAGAAGACCTTGATGGTAAAATGGCTGTACAACATCTTGCTACCTAGCTTTCTTCCTGACCTCAGTTATTGCCATTTATTTGAATCATTGCCTCTTATTGACTGCCATGGATTAATAAATTGTCTTATAATCATATTTGATGACAAAGATTCTACAGAACTGTATGCACTCTTCCAGAAGAGGATTTTTTTAGCTGCTGCCATATTTAGTTTACAGCAGAACATCGGAAGATTTGGACTATTCATTAGCAATTTCTTTGGTAGCTATATGTATGGTGATTTAATATTTTACTATCATTAGATGTTGGTGTTAACACATATGAATATATTTTGATATATAAGTGTTTCCCAGTATGTTCATTAGTTCCTAGTACACATACTTTGGGACACATAGTGTTGGGGCACTTTGCTATTCTCTCCCCATTGTTTTGGACTAGTGTTAGTGAAACCCTCCTGTCATGTTTGGCTGCTTTCCAGCACCAGGGGAAGGAGTAGCAGCCTCTGCTCCTAGTGTAAGGCTGATTCTACTTCCTCTGTGCAGGAGGAGGTACTGGATTCCTCCTTGCCCGAAGTACAAAAAAGTACCCACATAAGCATAAATACAAAACACGTGGCATAGAGCAGTGATTACAAATATAAAATAATATATATTCCTATGGGGGGGGACACAAATCTGAACAAATTATGTACATATCTGTGAGCAGAGGAAATAGTTTTACAAAGTTTTACAGTACTTGAGAATTACAGCAGGTGTTTCTTCTGAGATCTTCAGCAGTGGCAGTCTGAAGTGCCAATCTGCATCTATATCTTTTCCCATTCTGATAGCTGTAAAATTCTAATTGTTGCTCTTAGACATTGTGTTGGCTGCCTAAGGAACAGTGTTCCTTGCTGCTGACACAAGCCCCACCAGCCACTTTGAAAAGATGTTTCAGTAAAATTACCTGATGGCCAGCATCCTTCAGTAATTTGGCAGCAGTGAGTCCACTTATTCCAGCCCCAACAATCACAACAATCTTTGGCTCTGAAGTCTTACTCAGCCCGTTTTTGGAAATGTTTAGCAGCTCCTCATAGTCAGGGTCATCAAGGCAGCCCATCCATTCTTCATGTTTGGTAGCATGATTTCTGGAGATTAAGGCTGCCACAAGTAGTAAGAATGGCAGAAATGCTAAAAGAAAGAAAACAAATTATTCTGCCAGGGAAAGAGAAAGCTAATCAAGAAAACATAAAAGCAACCCCTGATGAAATCATTTGAGCCCTGCATTTTAGCACTATTGACTCCGAAATGTTTTCCTAGGAAATGTTTAATTTCATTGAAATAACTCACTGGGTTCTTTGGCTGATCACAAAATAGGTAGTGATGTAGTGTGACTTTTCTTTTAAGGGAGTTGAAGAATGATGTGCCAAATTGGCCAAAGAAGCGTCATAACTTCATGACAATCTCTTCTCAAAAGAAAACTGGATATACTACTGTAACTATATGACTACACACAGCCATCCCTTAAATCACTTGGCTGCCTAAAATGCAAGTGATCTTCCACTGCATCTGCTTTATTTAACATCTGCTTTGTGCCAACAATACCCAAGTGTATTTCTCTTAGAATATCCATTTCCCACTACCTGTTTTAATTTAGTTTAGCAAATTCCTTGTGATCTTACTTGCACAGTTTGTCCTTGCTCAAGATCTTTGGCAATACATGTCCCTATTCCCCCACAAATCTGAATTGTTAATCTTTTGTAAGAAGTACAGTGGGGACTGGCAAAACCACCTCTGATTATTCCTTGCCTAGATAGCCCTATGAAATTCATAGGGTTGCCATAAGTTGACATGTAATGTGAACGTGTGCACGTGCATGTGCGTGCACGCATACCCACACACATACACACACAGTTTTAAGCCTTCCTTCCTGCAATCCCAATCAGGATCAGGGCCCCTGTTGTTTACATGTGAATAAATGCTCCCATTCACATCCATGGAAGTGAATTTCCCATACAGGGGAAATGGCAATCCAGATCAAGACCCAGGGAAGCAAAGGTTAAAGGTCATCTTCTTTCCTTCTCACATGAGGACTAGGGCGTCCGCACTGACAATCTGTGGAAGAGAAATCTTGCACTCTGGGGCCAGCCACTTAATTAATCTCATGTGTAGCTTGGCCCCACAAAGACACCGAGAAAGAAGAACGTCATAATAATAAATGAAGGAAGAGCCATTGGGTCCAATCCCTTGGCTTCAGACTGGACATGGTTTATCATCTGCCTTCAGTATCCCCAACAGAAGTTTATATAGTGTTTTCTTGTAAATCTGCATAAAAAGAATATTGGACCATACTAACTGTCAACTTAATCCCTCATAAGGAAGTTAACGCACATAACAGCAATGAGTGGTACTGTTATTCATAATCATAACTATATGCATGTATTATGCTCATTAAAAATGCTATAAGAAAGATCATAATAATCATTTAATGTCTGAAAGAACATCAGCCTCCTGAAATTATTTCAATGAGGGAAAATTAACCACTTACTGAGTTGGTCCATGCTTCTGTGGTCAATGTAAAGATGTTAGTGAGTGACCTTATTTTATAGCCAGGGTACAGTTGACTCTGGGCCAGTGGCGGTGATTCAGAATTGGACAAAACTGGATTTCTCAATTGAAACTTTTTACGTGGCCACCCTGTCCTAGGGCAGTGCCCATATATACACCTTCCTGGAAAAGGTCACAAGAAACACAGTAGATCACCGTTGCACAAAACGATAGTGCGACACAAGGCAGGACAGGTTTCAAAATACTTTGAAAAGAAATATGTAATGAAAGCCATTAAATTCAAATATGCCCCCAGTTGCCCTTGTCTTAGCAAGAAAAAGGCAGTGGAACAACTTTTAAACTGGACTCAGTGAAAAGCAAATAGAAGTTGTGAGGGACTAGGTGTGGGTTGAATCATGCCTACAGCAAGAAAGTAGAAATGTTTTGAACTGCCCAAAGGGATTGGGTAGAAACAGGTCATAAACATAATGTGAAACAAGTCAAAGAGGCCTAAGGGCCTAAATGGAAAATATATGTGCCAAAGAGAACTATAGGTGCTGGTAATGACCTATAAAGCCCTAAATGGCTTGGGCCCAGGGTACCTGGAGGACCGCCTATCCCCATATAATCCGCCCCGCACACTCAGGTCGGCAGGGAAGAACTTGCTGGAGGTCCCAACGGCACGTTATGCGAGGACCTCGCAACGGGCCTTTTCTATCTCGGCCCCCAGAATATGGAATAATCTCCCAGACGAGCTCCGCTCCACCACATCTTTAGATCTCTTTAAGAAGAATCTTAAGACTTTTTTCTTCTCCCAAGCCTTCCCCTCATGAGATGTCATTTTATGTTTTACCCTCTCTGTCAATGATCTTGCAATGTTATGGATTCCCCCCACTCAGCTGACCCTATTGTTGTTATTGTGATTGTTTTTAAATGATGTTTTAATTGTTTTATCTTGATGTATTTTTTATCTAAATCTGTATGCCGCTTTGATCAAAAGTTGGAAAAGCGGGATAAAAATATATTATTATTATTATTATTATTATTATTATTATTATTATTATTATTATTATATATATTATAGAAGTGTATTAAGTATATGTTTTTCTGTGCTAATGGCGGAAGTATCTGAGCACAAATGGAAAGTCAGGAAGCTTGGCTATAAGGGAAAACATAGAGACAGTGGGCATAATGGAAACCTGGTGGAGCATGGAGAAACAGTGAGTTGTGGACATCTCTGGATGCAAATTTGATCAGAATGACAGGGAAGGAGATACCTGATGTGTTGTTTTGTATGTCAGGGAGGACACAGTGTCAAGCAAGCCCCTTAAAAGGTAAACAATATCAGGGCTCAGAAGTATTTTGTATTGAGAACATATGGTTGGCCCTTCATATCCACCAAACATGCCCTTACCAAAATACTCAGAGAGATCCTCAGATGCAGAACAAAATGAAGAAATTATTCAAAGGAGATAATGTAATAATGGGTGAAATTAACTACCTCTCCCATTGACAGGAACAATGTATATTTTGATCAAAACAAAGAAATTTTTTTTAGATATCCTGATTAGCTGTAGCCCAAAACAGGTGGTCATATAAAGAGGAAGCATCTCTGAACGTCTTCCTAAGGGAGCCTTTGGGAATCCAAGCCATTTCAGTGCTATGATGAAACAGTAGATTAGGACTTTGTAGAGTAGAATCATAGAATCACAGAATCATAGAGTTGGAAGAGACCACAAGGGCCATCCAGTCCAACCCCCTGCCATGCAGGAAATCACAATCAAAGCATCCCCGACAGATGGCCATCCAGCCTCTGTTTGAAGACCTCTAAGGAAGGAGACTCCATTACACTCTGAGGGAAGAGTGTATTCCACTGTTGAACAGCCCTTCTTGTCAGGAAGTTCCTCCTAATGTTGAGGTGGAATCTCTTTTCCTGTAGTTTGCATCCATTGTTCTGCGTTTTAGTCTCTGCAGCAGCAGAAAACAAGCTTGCTCCTTCCTCAATATGACATCCCTTCAAGTATTTAAACAGGGTTATCATATCACCTCTTAACCTTCTCTTCTCCAGGCTAAACATCCCCAACTCCCTAAGTCGTTCCTCATTGGGCATGGTTTCCAGACCCTTAACCATTTTAGTCACCTTCCTTTGGACATGCTCCAGTTTCTCAATGTCCTTTTTGAATTGTGGTGCCCAGAACTGGACACAGTATTCCAGGTGGGGCCTGACCAGAGCAGAATAGAGTGGCACTATTACTTCCCTTGATCTAGACACTATACTTCTATTGATGCAGCCTAAAATCGCATTGGCCTTGTTAGCTGCCACATCGCACTGTTGATTCATATTCAACTTGTGGTCTACTTGGACTCCTAGATCCCTTTCACATGTAGTCTTGTTCAGCCAGGTGTCCCCCATCCTATATCTATGCATTTCATTTTTCCGCCCTAAGTGCAATGCCTTACATTTCTTTGTGTTGAATTTCAGTTTGTTAGCTTTGGCCCAGTTTTCTAGTCTGTTCAGGTCATTTTGAATCTTGACTCCAGAGGACATCCAAATAGATTTAATATGCCCTCACAATTATGGGTCAAATTACTATAACATGGATTCAACAGCATTTGTCAGCTAATTGGAAAAAATCCAATGCACCACCTAACACAATTCAAAGAAGTATCCAGTCCACATAAAAACCAGAAGTAAAGGAGCCTGACAGATCTGGCCAGAGAAGATTCTCCAACAGACTTGCATGGGATCTGTGAAATTGACAGATATTGAATCATAGCATTGTAGATTTAGAGGGTAATAATAATAATAATAATAATAATAATAATGTATTTATTTATATCCCGCCTCTTCCCTTCTGGGGATCAAGGTGGGTAACAACAGAGGTTAATACAATACAAAATAATCAAGCAAAACAAACCCCCAAATCCCCCCAACCCTTACCCACCCTCCCTGAATAAAATTATTACAATAAAACCTTATATAAATATAGATCAGAATAACAAGTCAAAATCAATTAACACATAGCGACAGTGGTGAGATACCCCAGAATAATCAATTCGAATCTCCTGCTAGTGCAGGAATTTACATCCCTGACAGGGGGCTATCCAATCTCAGTTTAAAAGCCTCCAGTGGGATAGAGTTGACTATTTCTCTCATATACAGAAGCACAAACATGAATAGCTCAGTATTTCAGTGCATTCAATTATACTTCTGGCCTGTTGGAGGTACAGTATGCATATTGGTGTTGCCAGGAGTGTGGACAATATTGTAGCTAAGCCCAATCTTGTACTCAGACATTGGTGGTCTAATGGGGAAACAACCAAAACCACCTTTACATATTTGATTTTGTTTTTTCCCCATTATGGAAGGTTAAAATGCCTTTCCCAATGCCTTACTGACAATATGAGACTTTCTCTGCTGTTTCTCTTATGGTAAATTCAGACCTCAGGCTAAGAGAGTTTCCTCAGCCTTTGTTTGCAGAGATAAGGGAAAGGGTTGAATCTACATTCCACTTTATGAAATTCAGCCCTGTCTTCTTCCTGTTTTTTTTCTCACATGCCAGTGCACTTGTTCTGTCTGGTACTGTCTGCTTTTCCTGATGTAGTGTTGGAAACTAGGCTCATAGTAGGCTCAGTCCAGAAATGAAGGCCAAGGAAACAGACTTGCCAAACCCCCTGGGCCCAAAGATCTTGCTCCAGTTGCAGATGCTATAACATATCCTTTTCTGCTTTAGGGCACTAATTTTGGGGGATGATGTTTGCTTATTCATTATTTTTAATTAGATTTGTAGCCTACCTTTCCCCACAAACAATCTGACTCAAGGGAACTAGCACTAAAATGAGCAGAACAAGTTATTGCTGTTAAGTGTCATCAAGTTGCCTTCAACTTATGGTGACTCCGTGAATGAGAGCCCTCCAAGTCACCCTATCATCAACACCCTGCTCAGGTCTTGCAGGACTGTGGATTCCTTGATTGTGTCTATTCGTCTAAATAATGGATAACAGAGGCTTGAGGTTTACTAATTAACAGTCCTGCAGAGGGATCCACGGAAAATGGCACGTGGCTTAGATAGCATCTGAGGGCAATACAGAGAGGGAAAACTCCAGACTATTGAACCTAGTTTCCGTTTGTGGCAGCTGTATGTGCAAAGTGGCCGTGTGTGGGTTAGATATTTATAGTCTGTTTTGCATCCTCGAGTGGTACTTATTGTTTCCACATGGTGTAAAAAAGACTTTGATTGCTTTCTCGTGGAATTATAAAAGGGACCAGATTTATTTATGGTTTTAACTTCAGATGAACAAAACAGTGATTGGATTTGGGACAACCCTGGGGTAGCTGAACAGGAAATATGCCTTAGTGTGATGGGATTTCTTTTGTGTCTAGCAGAAGAGGAGATGCAAAAAGCCTGGGGGAGTATGGAGTGATCAGCAAACCGATTCTGTGTTTGTGGTTGTATTATCTCAGTCTTCCATGTGTCCTTGGGCCCATGTACCTTTCCCATGTGAAACGTCCTAGTTTGCACAGCTCATTGTGACTTCTCCAAACATACTCAACACTAGACATCCAATATGGACCCCATATCCAGTCTGAGGGGTGTCAGACATGCCAACACCTTCCTCCCTGTCTTATCCTGCTTTATGTATGTTACAAAATTCAAAGACGTAGGAGATTATTGCATGCAAAAGCCACACCGGGTTACATACACATTGTAACCATCAGCGACAGATCTTATTGCACTGCCCTGTGCCCAGACAGTATCCAGCCCGGGCTTCTCCCACAGCTTTTCATGAACAGGAAAACCCCATTCATGAAAAGCTGTGGGAGAAGCCCAGGTTGGATACAGGCTGCATACTGCCCAGGCATGGGGCAGTGCGATAAGATCCATCGCTGATGGTTATAACCTGTATGTAACCTGATGTCAATTTCACGTGCGATAATCTCCATAGCCATATTAGTCTGGAAAATCAGAAGTAGGCTCAAGTCTATGAAAGCTCATGCTACCAACTTCTTTCTTTCAGTTAGTCTCAAAGGTGCTACAAGATCATTTGCATACTTATGTATGTTATGTTCATGTTAAACAGATGGGGTGATAAAATGCAGCCTTACATGACCTCCTTCCTAACTGAAAACCATTCAGTTTCCCTGTATTCTCTCCTGATAGTATTGTCTTGTCCTAAATACAGATTATGCATGAGGACAATCAAATGTTGTGGCACACACTTTCCTTAAGAAGTTTTTCAGGATTTACACAATGAACAACTTGGCTATAACATAGAAAGCACAGGATGATTTTCTTCTGAAATTCTTTGCTTCACTAGTTAAAACTCAGAAAACATTTATTAAGAAACTATAAATCCAGTCCAATGATGTTCATTGCCAGGACTGGCCAAATGAACCATTAACATTGCCTAATCAAACTGTGCACAGTTTCTCATTTCGTATAATTAATAAACACATTTGTCCCCCTCATTCCCATAGTGCCCCTTCTTTGACGCATGCTTTTACCTCCCCTCCAGTACTATCTCAGCACCTGTGTCTGAGATCACCACATATCAGCAATAATCTTTTCTACTGTTTAACCCATCATACCAATCTCCAAACATGTTATGGCAGGCAGATGCATATGCAACTTCTGACAGTAATATCAGGGCAACCAGAGTGATGATAATCCATTTAAACCAGAAACCTCTGGAGCTGGGAGGCCACCATACAATCAAAACCTTGCCTAAAAATGGAAGCCAGAGACTGGCTGATAATTATCCAGAATGGTGGGATCCAGATATGGCTTTTGTAATGGTTTTATGACAGCCTTCTTCAGTCAAGCTGGAGCTCTGCCTTGTTTTAGTGAGGCATTAGCCACTCACCAGTCCCCCTCTAACTTTTTTAATAAGCCAGGAAGGGCATAGATCTATAATAATAATAATAATAATAATAATAATAATAATAATAATAATAATAATAATAATAATATCCCACTCAGGATCGAACGTATGTGCTGGCTCTAATCTCCCCAAGAATCTTATGCATATCTTCGGGTTACACAAATTGAAAAATATCCAATAATACTGGACAAACAGGGGACACAGTTACATCCACTGGATCTGTATCAATTTAGCATCCAAGTCAAAACAGATGTGAGTGATTTTATCTAAAAATACCAGGCAAGTTGTTCACAGCAAGCTGTGGAGCAAACCAGGTTTTCCTCCCTACGACTGGTGTGTAAAAGACCACTCACCAGATGAAACAGCTCTGCTGGACAGCTCCCTGCAAGATGCTAAAGAGGCATAGCGGGGGGAGGGGAATCCCTTTGCTGTCTCTATGGCCGCAGAATAGGCCCTAAAATAAGCTTTTCTGCCAGTGTTGCCCTATTCTCTCTCACACTTATTTCATTGCCAACAACTGCCTGAAAAACCTTAGGTCCAGTTTGGCTCCATTCCATGCACCAACAGAATTGCCTGTCAACAGGCAACAGAAAACTCCCCAAATGCCATCAAGAATCTATGTAGAACCATAAGCCTCCTGGGGTGGCCCATCTTAATGGGCCCCCAACCCATGCAGAAGTTTTGAGTCCCAGCAAGTCTAAACCCCACCAAGTGGTGAGCTGTCCAGACAATGGATCTACAGATAGTTCCTCCACACCCAGATCACATTCACCCCACCCACTAGAGAAAACAAGGTCCAGAATGTGTCCAGCAGCATAAGCAGGGCCAGATACCAGTTGGGGCAGACTCATGGTTGTCATGGCAAACATGATGTTTTGAGCCACTCCTGACAGGGCAGTCTCAGAGTGGATGCTGAAATCCTCCAGCACTACAAGCTGGGAGGATTCCAACCCCAACCCCAAAATCACCTTGGTTAGCTCAGGAAGGAAAATCGTGGAGCAATAGAATACCCCCCCCCCCCCTTTGCAGCCTGATCCAACCAGTTACAATTTCTGTGTAAGCCCGAGGGCAGGGAATCGTCTAACTAAAAGATTGTATGTACAGCGCTGTGTAAATTTACAGCGCTTCATAAATAAAGGTTAATAATAATAATAATAAATAATAATAATATAATAATAAAATAAAATAATACCAGGTTGCATGTTCATTCAGGATCAAGTCCTGGAAGGCAGTTCTGGCATTTACCAGCAGCATTTTCAACCCAGGGGTTGTGTTTGACTTGGTTGAAAATGAAATTGTGTAGATACCATACTCTCTTTTTGCAAATGCTTCACTCTCTCCCCTCCATCCCCAGCTCCTCATGCCAGTTCTCTTTCACTAGAGAACTGATTGCATGGGGAAGCTTTTGAGATTATCCCAAGGAGCAGATTAAATTAATGTAGAGGTACAAAGGGCCCTAGGATTGAAGATTACCAAGCCTCAGTGGTGTCCCCATCCCTGGTGTCGCCCTGTGTGTGTGTGGTGCTCCCGGGGGGAGGCAAGGCCAAAAGGGTGCACTTGCCCTTCACCTTCATCACAGCAATGATCTCCTCCTCAGGAGGAAGCCACCACTGCAGCAAAGCCAGGAGGAATACACTTGCCCTTTTCTTTCACTGTGGTGGCAGGCTCCTCTTGAGGAGAAAGCCACCATCACAATGAGGCTGGGAGTGGCACACTCACCCTTTTTCACCCAGCAGCACGAAGAGGGCCTGACTAGGTGTCACCCTTCTTCTGGAGTGTCATCCGATGCAGGCCACACACCCTGCACCTCCTTATTGATGCCACTGCCAAGCCCTATGCTATACAAACATCAATGGTCTGCCAACTAGTCATACAATAACTCTGTGACTAGTTTCCAAATACCAAGGGGACTTTGGGTTTGGGTTTTCATGAGCAGCACCCTCAGCTGCTACACATTTAAAGGTTGTAACCAGCACTTTGAATTGTTTCCAGAAACAGATTGGCAGCTAGTGTGGCTATTTAAGAAATGTAGTTATATGATCCCTATAGTTTCCTAACATTTTTTAAAATGCAGCCCTACATAGTGTCTTACAGTAATCCAAACGGGATGTGATTAAGTAATGTGTCACCATAGCCAGATTTGACATCCCAAGGAACAAGTGCAAGTGATGCACCCATCTCAGCCCTTATGGGCAAAATGGAGGGTGAGCTTTATCTAGTATGTACTAATCCATTATGTGTTCTTTGCAAAGGACATACCTTGTCCAGCGTCCCCATGTAGAGTTCTTCAGGATTCTTTCCCATCTCACTGGGATCCAGCTGATAGCCAAAGAGGTTCACATTTGCATTCACAGATGCCACCTTTATCCTTACATTTCTAATCAAATACCAGGCATTCTCATCCATCTGAGCAAATGGGTTCAGCGTGAGGTTGAATTTCTTGAGATATTCATGAATAATTCTTGGGGGGGGGGACAGAACACCCACAGATCAAGAGAGAAAGCTTTCTTAAAACCCAAATAAATGTCACAGGATCATACATGAGTCTTCTGTATCCAGAGATGCTAGCATACTGTGTCTCAGTAAACAAGCCAATGCAAATTAGAAGGGCAGATAACAGAGGACAGGAATAAAAAATATTGTTGTGTCTCTTACACAACAGGGACTATTTGCTCACTTCCCCTCCTCTATTCAGTTGCTTATCTGTATGACTCTTCTAAACACAAAAGTGTGGGATAGGAACATATTTTGAAGTGCAGGCTTTATTGTGACAGTCCCCGTAGCCAACCTCACCTTCCCAAAGAATACAAAAATAAAGACACCACATACATATTTAGATAGAGATCAATGTATCTGTCTTTATTACTTAATTGCATAAATAGGCCTAAGTACAGGGTGAGCTGCCAACAAATACCAGGTACTGTAGACTATATTTCAAAGGAAGGAATTGTCAAATCACCTCTGACTATTTCTTGCCTAAGAAAACCTTATGACATTCATGGGGTCACCATACATTGACAGGCAACTATAAAACACATACACATGCACCAATAAAAGCCCTGTACTTGAGCTCCATCCATCAATTCTAATAATAAGTGCATGGGCAAAGACAGGAGAGTGACCTCCTGTACACACTGGCCTTAAAGGTTGGGTTGGGGGTGAAGTCGGGGCATAGCATCTATATATTGCATGCCCTGGCTCCGCCCTGAGGGCAGCATAATGTTGTGCGCTGCATCACATGGTGCACAGCGTCACGGCACTCCTCCGACACTGCATGTACATGACTCAGCAGCAAAGGAGCGCTGCCAAGCCATGGCAACGTAGCTATGGCATCCTTTGCAGGGTGCAAAAAAGAGACACTTTTCTAGCTACTTTTTGCACCCTGGAAAGGCCAGATCGGGGCTGCGGTGTGTGCTTCTCGTGATCTGGATGAAAAAGGGTGATCTGCACAGCCCTTGAGTCAAAAGAATTAATGTGTTCAGTTAATATAAAGCTAGAAATGCCGGGGGGATCTATCTTCATTATGTTTACAATAAAAGTGTGAACATCTATAATGTTTACATTTAATTGCTGTTTAAGTTATAGACAATATCACACCTCAGTGTTATAGTGCCATTATTCCACTTTAACTGCTAAGGCTGCCTTCTGTGAAATCCTAGGATTTGCAGTTCTCAGCCAGGGAGCTCATAGGTCTCAAGTTACAAGACTGTGTTACTCGACTAAAATGCCAAAATGCTATGGATGATTTCCCCCCAATTTCACTTCCCCATGTCTTGATCTTAGGAAAGAAGGAGACATTTTAGAAAATCCTATTTCTTATCCACCTCACTAAAAATCCTTTTTCCCTTTCCCTTTCTCCTTCTTCATAAACTGAAGTTCTTAACCTTAACTTTAAAGGAGCTACTCAGGGGCCTAGGCCTCTGCTGCGGATTGTGGTCAGCACCTGGACTGAGACCTGGTGCAAACTCACTACCCCACTGATACAGAAGCCATGATAGCTAATAAGAACATAATGTTGTTGTTTCTTGAAACAAACTCTCCACATCACATCCAAACTGAGGTCTTTGCAGCTGACCTGTGTGCCTTGGGCAGGCGCATAGCACCTAACTCCACATACCAGTCCTTTTCTCGATAGGTCTTTATCCTACCTCCTACATGGTCACTGGCTTCTAGAAATTTTCTGTGTTTCCTCCTGCTTCTTTGGATGAACTCTCTACACTTCTGAACTCTTCCAAACCTGCTACCTGTCCTCTTGATCCAATTCCTACTCGTCTTCTAATTTCTATAGCTCCCTCTTTTCTGCCCTCGCTTCTCCATATCTTCAATCTCTCTCTCTCTACAGGCTCCTTCCCGTCGGACTTCAAACATGCTTTCATTTCCCCAATTCTGAAAAAACCTTCTCTTGAACCCTCCTCTCTGTATAGCTATCGTCCGATTTCTCTTCTTCCCTTTCTTTCTAAAGTTTTTGAACGGGTTGTTTATTCTCACTGTCTTGAGTTTCTTGAAGCCAACTCCATCCTTGATCCCTTTCAGTCTGGTTTCCGCCCAAAGCATTCTACAGAGACAGTTCTCACCAAGATCTCCAATGACCTTTTACAGGCCAAGGCTAATGGCCTTTATTCTGTTCTCATCCTTCTCGATTTGTCTGCAGCCTTTGACACCATTGATCACTGTCTCCTAGTTGACATACTCTCTGACCTTGGGTTCTCAGACTCTGTTCTCGACTGGTTTAGATCTTATTTGTCTGGCAGATCTTTTGCAGTAGTTGCAGGTGGTCAGACTTCTTCTCCTGTCCCCTTATCTGTTGGAGTTCCCCAGGGCTCTGTTCTGGGTCCCCTTCTGTTTTCTCTCTACACACTGTCCTTAGGAAAACTCATCAGCTCTTTTGGTTTTTCCTACCATCTGTATGCCGATGACACCCAGTTGTATCTTTCCACCCCTGACCTTTCTCCAAGGCTTGAACAGCAAGTTTCGTCTTGTCTCGCAGCTGTCTTGTAGTGGATACGCCATCAGCGTTTGAAGCTCAACATGTCCAAGACAGAGCTTCTTGTCTTTCCTCCTAAGTCCACCCTTCAACACTCCTTTTCTGTCTCTGTTGACATTTCTAGTCAACCAGTCCAGCAAGCCCGCAGTCTTGGTTTTATCTTTGATTCTTCTCTGTCGTGTATCCCACAGATCCAGACCACAGCCAAGGCTTGCCAATTCTTACTATACAATATTGCCAAAATCCGACCTTATCTCTCTGCCTCTTCTGCCAAGATCCTGGTCCATGCCCTTGTGGTCTCACGACTTGATTACTGTAACATCCTTCTGGCTGGGCTTCCTCTTTCTCACCTCCGTCCTCTAATCTCTGTCCAGTATTCAGCTGCTCACATTATCACATCTGCCCACCGCTCTGACCACATCTCTCCTGTGCTGGCATCCCTTCACTGGCTCTCCCTCCCTTTCTGCATTCAGTACAAGCTCCTGCTGTCAACGTTTAAAGCCCTCCATGGTCAGGCCCCTTCTTACTTATCAGACCTTATTTCTCCTCACCTTCCCACTAGGGCTCTCCGTTCTGGTAGTCAAGGTCTGCTGTCCCAGCCCATGATTTCCTCTGCCCCATCTCGAATTCGCCCCTTTTCACTCGCTGCCCATCACTCCTGAACCTTCTTCCCCCGCGAGCAAGAGCCATCACTTCTTTAACCAGCTTCAAAACAGAGTTAAAGACCATCCTGTTCAGAGAAGCGTTCCCAGGCATTGCATAATTGTCACTTGCTATTTGATGTTCCTTTGTTGCCTGTTTTATTGAATCATTTCCTGTATTGCTATGTCCTCCCTCCAGTCCATCTCCCCTGATCCAGGCCTCGGAGGTATAGAAGAACTGTTGGCCCTCATCCCCTTCCCCTCCTCCTTTTGTGTCATGTCTTTTTAGATTGTAAGCCTTAGGGCAGGGAACCATCCAATTAAAAAGATTGTATGTACAGCGCTGTGTAAATTTACAGCGCTTTATAAATAAAGGATAATAATAATAATAATAATAATAATAATAATAATAATAATAATAATAATA
>NC_056523.1:21099678-21111742 GCF_019175285.1 Sceloporus undulatus | reverse complement strand
GAATGTGAACCTAGGAACAAAAGCCATGTGGTTGATTTTGAGTCCAACTGCCAGCTCCTTCCAGGAGAAAACATGCCTCTGAACTAAGGATGTGACAAAAGTTCATTGCTGTTCATGAAACATAAAGGAATGTTAGTTTTTCTCAATGCTCGGCTCAAGTATTAATGAGCTCTGAAATTTGGCGTCTTCTTGCAGATATGTCATTTGCAAAAGAACCAATGGGACAGACATTTCAGTGAGAAATTCAACGCTCAGGATGTGAGGTTGTGTTTGTTTTTTGCTTTGATAATAAAAGCACTTCGGTTTCAGTCATTCATTTTAATTGTGTGTCTAGACAATTTGAATTATTTCACTCATCTGCAGGAGGGGAGGAAGAGAGGCAGTTCCTTTCTTGTTAGACACCATGAATGGAATTTTATGGTTCACAACACTAATTGCAGGAAGAGTCAGGTAGGAAAAGCCAGCTGAGTGTTATATAGCCCTCATTCTTTGTGAACCTCTCAGGAAAGGTTCACTTCCCTGTAACGGGTGACCAAATTGAAATATCTCAGTCTGCACAGAGAAGAAAGAATAACAATATTTCCCACACCCCTTCAGCGATGAGGAAAATAAAGGAATAAATTTGCATCATTACTCTGAACTATACTGATGCACAACAAGCACGATAATGCTCAACTAAGGAAGAGGCCACACTAAGAAAATCACATTTCCAAAACAAAGCTGCTTTGTAAGCAGATGGTCTCAGATTCAGTCCGTGCCATGCTCAATTCAAAAGGTATAAGAGTAGGAGAAACTGAAAGATATTTTCAAAGTATTTAGAGCATAGAACTGCAAAGATCCACTCTCACACACATATTAGAGAATTTGCATCATGTTGATGGAGCATAGTTCTTCACTAGCATACTTATGGGAGGTGTGGAGGCTATGCACTCTGCCCAGCTTCTTCCCCCACTAAGCATCAAAAGCCAGGCAGCTGCTGGGCACAGGTTTGCATTCGCACCTGCAGGAGCTTATTTGTTTGGGCTCATTTCAGGGACTGCTCTTGAGTACCAAGGGAAACATTAGCAGCCTCTGCTCCTAGTCCAAGATGGCTCCTACCTTCCTCTGTGGTTGAGAACAACTGGAATGAGCCCAGGAGTGCCCCAACAACCAAGCAGTGGACCATCAGCCCATCACTGTGAACCAGACTGGGAGGCTTTCAGAAGGAAGCACAGGTAGGGTTGCCATACATCAGGACCTCCAAACCGGGACAAATGTAGGACAAAATTTTCAAATGTAGGACACATTTTTTGTGTGTCCTACATTTGAATAGGAGCCTCACTGAGGGGAGGCTTTCCCTCCCGGCCTGGGCCCCGGCCTCGCTGCAGGGCGGCAGCGGAGCCCAAGCGGGGAGGGAATCCTCCCCTCAGTCCGGAGGCGGGAGAAATCCCGGGGATGGGCCAAACTGAGGCAGGACCATGTGGACCTGCCCAAAACCGGGAAAGTCCTGCCCACAGGTGGGATATGGCAACTCTAAGCACAGGATACCTCCTTGCCCAAGATACAAAAAAAGCACATACGTGAGCATAAATATAAAACTGTTGGGATATAGCATTGGTTACAACTATCCAGTACTATATTACACATTGGCTGGATGGCCATCTGTTGGGGATGCTTTGATTGAGAGTTCCTGCATGGCAGAGGGTTGGACTGGATGGCCCTTGTGGTCTCTTCCAACTCTAGGACTCTATGATTCTATGATTTCTACAGAAGGAAACACAAATCTGAGCAAATAACATACATATGTGAAAACACAGGACAATAGTTTAAAGGCAAAATATGTTTCTGTATAATTACCTGATGGCCAACACTGTGTCGGCTACTTAAGAATGATGTTTTGTGCTGTTGACACAAGCCCCACCAGCCACCCTGAAAAGACGTTTCAGTATAATTACCTGATGGCCAGCATCCCTCAGTAATTTGGCAGCAGTGAGTCCATTTATTCCAGCCCCAACAATCACAACAATCTTTGGCTCTGAAGTCTTACTCAGCCCATATCTGGAAATGTTTAGCAGCTCCTCATAGTCAAGGTCATCAAGGCAGCCCATCCATTCTTCATGTTTAGAAGCATGATTTCTGGAGATTAAGGTTGCCATAAGCAGCAAGATTGGAAGAAATGCTGGAAGACAGAAAGGAAGTTGTGGAGTTGAAGGCTTTCATGGCCGGCATCCATAGTTTTTCTGGGTTTTTCGGGCTATGTGGCCATGTTCTAGAAGAGTTTCTTCCTTTCGTTTTGCCAGCATCTATTCGTCAGGAAGAAACTCTTTTAGAACATGGCCACATAGCCTGGAAAACCCACAAAAAACTATAGAAAGGAAGTTATTCTGTCAACAAAAGAAGGCAGATGATGGATAATCTTTGTTGTTACTCGCCTCGATCCTCAACTGGAAGAGGCAGGATATAAATAAATTATTATTATTATTATTATTATTATTATTATTATTATTAAGAGAAAGCAACCCAGAAAAACATAAAAGCAACTCTTGGTGGCTCCACAAAGACAAAAACAAAGATGAATGTCATAATGATAGAATGAAGGAAGATCCACTGGTCCCAGTCCCTTGGTTTGAGACTGGACATCATCCATCTTCTGCCTTTAATATCCCCAACAGACATCTACAGTCGGCCCTTCTTATACACAGATTTTTTATACACGGATTCAAGCATACACTGTTTGAAAATGTTCAAAAAGAAGTATAAATTTCAAATATCAAACTTTAATTTTCCATTTTTATAAGGGACATCATTTTGCTATGTCATTATATTTAATGAGACTTGAGCATCCACGGATTTTGTAATACACGGGGGGATCGTGGAACCCAACCCCAGCGTATAACAAGGGTCCACTGTATATGGTGTTTTCTTGTAAACCTGCATAAAAAGAATATTCAGCCTAACTCATCACAAGGAACTTAATGCATATAGCAGCAATGAGGGGAAACTGTTAATCATGATCACAATTATATGCATTTATTATGTTCATAATGGAATACTGTTACAAAGAACATAGTCATTATTTAATGTCCTAAAAGACATCAACTTTTTGAAATCATGGCTATGAGGAAAACTGACCACTTACAGGGCTGGTCCATGTTTCAGTGGTCAATGTAATCATGTTAGTGAGCTCCCTTGTTTTATAGCCAGTGCAATTGACTCTGAGCCAGCAGTGGTTATTCAGAACTGGACAAAAGTGGCTTTCTCAACTGAAGATTTTTCAGTGGCCACCCGATCATGGAGCAGTGCCCACAGATACACCTTCCTGGAAAAGGTCACAAGAAGCACAGTAGATCACAGTCGCACAAAACAATAGTGTGACATAAATCAGGCCAGGTTACAAATTTGACATGGATATGGCCTGAGATGTTGGCAATTAAGACAATTTCCTGGGAATGGTCCTTTGAATGGACAGACGATCGGAACAAGAAATATGATTATTTGTGGAGAAGCAGAACTTTTTTCAAACAGATAGATTTGCAGATGACATCAAATTAGAAGAGGTAGGTAATATCCAGAGGACAAGATCAGAATTCAAAATGACCGTAACAGATTAGAGAGCCAGGCCAAAACTAACAAAAGGGATTTCAGCAAGGAGAAATGTCAGTTACTACACTTAGGCTGAAAAAATAAATAATGAAAAGCTCAGAAAGGATGTAGGATACCTGGCTTGATAATAGGTTATGTGAAAGTGATCTGGGAGTCTTCAGTAGACCACAAGCTGAACATGAGTCAACAGCATGATGCAGCTAAATCAGAATAAACAATGTGCACCAGCGATGGCAGTACTGGATGGCACAGAGGGACACAACAGCCACTAGTGTCACAATGGAGGGCTCTGGATTATTTGGAAAGATCCAGAGCTAACGACAATTTATTTAAAACCATTGTAAGTTATAGAATGGGTTCAGTACTGAACTGGCCATACTTCATCTGGACAGTTCACACCAGAACCAAGGACTGGGCTCTATGTCATCCGGACTGCTTGCAGGAAGGATGGGGAAAAGATGTATTATTTGGCCCATGCCATAGTGCCCTCTCCAAGGAACATCCTTCCACTCAGCTATGAGTGACACCACATGAAAGTGGTTACTGGCAAGGGATTTGAGGAAACAGCTGAAGGTTTCCACAGCAAGGAATTTACACAAAAATTGGAGGGCTGCACTTTCTTAATAGGGGAATGCAAGGCATGGGATGAGGAACCTGCAACTACAGAGAAAACTGGATACTTATTACACTGCAAGGTAATTTCTAGGAAGGTAATTACCCTTGAAGATCTCAGGAATAACCACTATAGTACATTTTCCCCTCTGTAGCCTGAAACTATACGTCATTCTCTGGTTTGGCAAACCAGGAAGCATTACACACAAGGGTATATTTGTCAAAAGTCATATGTACCAGCATTCTGGTGACTTTCACAAGAGTGTGGCCAGAATCTCTGGGTGGAAGGTATTAGATTTCCTAAGCCATATTTCCATCTTGCTAAGGAAAAAGGTTGTTGTATGGGTTGCTGACCATTTCAGGAGAGTATTGGTAGGTGAGAAAGCACTATCTATTGACAGTTGGAGCTATGAATAGCTATTGCTTGTGTTGAGTGTTCTATTTAATTCTGTACCACAGGAAGGACGCATGTCTCTGTACATCAGTTACTGAGGAGCACAAGCAGGAGTTTTAGTTGCCCTCATATCCAGTTGGTGAGCTTCCCAAAGGCATTTGGTTGCTTGCAAGAGAGGCCTTTGGTCTGATTCAACATGGTTGCTCATATATTTTTTAATATTTCACCATTGCCTATCCTGGTTGGGGCTGGTGGGAATTGCAGTCCAACAATATCCAGAGGACCACACATTCCCTACCCTGCCATTAAGCAAACTGTATATTACACAACCAACACATGAGTCTCAGCATTAGAACCAACTCCCACCTAATATTGTTTCAGTTCTACCAGACCAAAGGTGTTTTTGGTTTAGAAATGGAAAGCATGAAATAGAAGCTTGTGTTGCTAAATGCATTATCACACGCAAGGATGCATCAGCCATTCATGTTTGTTGGAGGTGGTTCTCTGTCATGTTAAATATAATTTCATTAGTGTTCATAAAGAGTGAAAGAATCTGATCTGCAGCTGAAAGCTACTATGACATACAAGAGATTAGCTGGTTTGGTTTAAGATAATATGAAAGAGAGATTTTAAAAAATGAATCATAAGACATAGTCAAAGGGGAAACACAGACAGTTGGTACCAGTGGTGAGGAGAAAGCTGCCCAAACCAGGGGACTTAAAAGTAGGACATTTTCCAGAAGAGAGAGGTGTAGAAGCTTGACTGAGGCCTCATCTGCACTGCAGGAATAATGTAGTTTGACATCACTTTAACTGCCATGGATCCATCCGATGGAATCCTGGGATTTGTTGTTTGTTGTAACACCAGAGCTCTCAGGGGAGAAGGCTAAATATCTCACAGAACTACAAATATCTCACAAAACTGCAAACCAGAATTTTACAGCAATGAGCCATGGCAGTTAAAGTGTTGTCAAACTGCATGATTTCTGCAGTGCAGATGAGGCGCCAGTGGCACTCTTTGGTAATGTCAAGCTCTGGATTTAATGCTCAGGTGGGTAAGGAATGGGACTTTTTAGTACGCTTTATGACATTTTGAAGACCGACACCATGGCCTGAACCTTCTCCCTGGCACTCATCCTTCTTTTCTACTGTGAACTTTCCTTCTGGTTTCATAACCCAGATGAGGGAATATGAATCACTTCTCCCTTTTGTTCTTTACCAATTTCTGGGCAAACCTATTTGATATATTATCTCAGGGATTTCCCCAAAGTTAGACAGTTTGGGCATATATATGATAGATGGCAAATCACGAAACTTCTTGGCCTGAAAATCTCCACCTTAAAATGGGCACCCAGCCAGTATCATGCAAGAAGACAAAGGAGCATCTCTATGAATGTTGCTGGGGCTGGAGAGTGCCACAAAACCTATGAAAAATTATCACCATAACAAAAACGTAATAGGTGTTTCACTCCCCAGTATAGTGGGCTTTCCACATCTGCTGGGGTTAAGGATGCAGGACCCCCATGAAAATGGGAAAACCACAAATAAAAAAACACTTAAAAAAAACTGAAACAGCACCCCTAGGAATCTCTTGGTCCTCCAATGTACCCTCTGGTCAACTTCTGCCAGTGGTTGACCACAGAATTGTGCTGGAGGACCTAGAGAAGTGTTCTCTCAGGAATCCTTAGGTCGTCCAGTACAACCTCTGCAACACATGGCCAATGCAATACAGTCATGCTGGAGGACCTAGAGATTGTGAAGTCGAAGGCTTTCACAGCCAGCAACCATATTTTTAATGGGTTTTGGGGGCTATATGGCTTTGTTCAGGAAGAAATTATTCCTGATGTTTCGCCTGCATCTGTGGCTGGCATCTAAAGATGCCAACCACAGATGCAAGCGAAACATCAGGAATAATTTCTTCTGGAACACAGCCATATAGCCCGAAAAACCCATAAAAAAACAAAATACTTAGAGATTCCTAGAGAGAACATATTAATCCAATCCACAAATACTGTATATACTCATGTATAAGTCTATAAATTTTAGTCTAAAAATTGACCCCAAAAAACAGCCGACTTATCCACAGATCAATACAAGTGCTGTACTTTAACTCTTATTTTAAAAAAAGGAACCATCGCCTGGTGAAAGGTCATTTGTCCTGGAACCACTGATCCACTTTTACTTTCTCATCCATCCAGTCTTTAGTATGAACATGAACAATTGTGCCTGCTGGAATTTTCTAAGTTCTTTGGCACCGTTTTCTTTTCCTTTACTTCCTTTGTTACATGCCCTTAAGTATTTCCCTCGACTTATCCATAGGTCATATCAAAATCCATAATTTTGGCCCTAAAACCTACCCTTGACTTATACATGAGGTTGGCTTATAGTCGAGTATATATGGTAAACAAATCCACAAAAGTCAAAGCCGTGAATGCAGAGGGCCGATTGTAGTTCTCTAACAGTACTGTCTCCAAGCAAGCTGGAAGAGATTGAGTTATTTTAAGATAAAAATACATTTTGAAGACTTCTGAGCCTGTAACTCGCATTCACTGATGAAAATGGACAAATGTGTGAGGAATCTGTGGCTTGGTTAGCACGAACATAACTTATTTGTTGTGGAAAGAATTCAAAGACATAGCCATGTCAGTCTTGAAAATCAATATGCCAAAGGATCTTGTAGCACTTTGGAGACTGACTGAAAGATAAAAGTTGGTAGAATGAGTTTTTGTAAGTTGAACCTATTTCTTGCAAGCATCTGAGGAATTAGGCTGAAGTCTATGAAGCTCATGCTAGCAGCTTCTTTCTTTTGGTTAGTCTCAAAGGTGCTACAAGATCCCCTTGTTATCTGTTAGGAGCAGGGTGCTGGTGTATGCTGCCCAGTTACTCCTGCGTGCAACAGGAGCAGATAAACATTTCATAGAGTTTTGCTCTGTGGTTTGCTAAGCATATCTTCAGAGCCAGGATGAGTCTCTCTTGCTAGTTTCTCATCTAACAAATCAGAGAAGGAAACCAATTAAACCTTGGTTTCCTTCTTTGGTCTTTTGGACCAAAGAAGAAATGGACTGGGCTCAAATTCACCATTAAGGGGGGGATGTGTTTTCTTTGCAGTTAACTTACTCCTCCTCCAGCAACAGGTGAAACGTACCTCAACACACTTTCGAATTAAGCCCATGTTTCAAATTAAGCACACAAAAATAGCCCTAGAGGGGTTCTGATTTTAAAAAATATTGTGGACAACAAAACCAGAATGTGTGAAGGGTCATTCATACCTTGTTGTCTTTTAGCACGACTGTGCAAATAATCTCACTCATGCATTCTGGGTTTGTTATTCATGCTAGGAAACCACATCTATGCACAACTCTGTGAGTTCTGTTGCTCACATGTGTCAGCGCTCGAATAAAGATGGAGTTGATGATGCGAATGTATTTGATGCATGTTCAAGGCACACAGAGTTTTATCCTGGTTTATCCCAGGTCTATTCACAATCGCATCAGTTGCCCACACAGCTGAGAATTCAACTATTTTCGAAAAACTTGGAGCTGGGGGCGAGATAATTATCCAAGTTTGTGGCTTGCCCAAAACCTCCCAGTGGGTTTCCACGGATGAATTGTGTACTTTATTTTACTTTCTCAAGAGAAACTAGAAACAAACAAACGACCCAGAATTATATCTCCAAAGGGGAGAGTTCTCCTGCAGAACAAGCACTGACCTCAACATCCACCATGTTTAGGCAAAAAGAAGAGTGACTTTTTAGTCACGTACTATTTTCCCAGGATGATCATCAGAAGACAGAAATGACTCGAAGGTATACAATGACAATATATGTAGATGCATTTCAATGGCTTTAAAAAACATTCTTGTTTTAATTGGATTGATCGTTCAGGGTTTTTTACTTAAAAAAACAACATTTGTCCTACCTAGTGTTTTTGCGCATGTTTGGGATGAGTTAGACAAAGCGTCAATCTGTGGTTTAAATTCATAAAATAAAAGAAAGGTATCTATAAATATGGAGTTTAATCTGAAAAAAAGTAATTAGATCCAAAGTATAGAATATATTTAATGTAAAATCAGAAGAAATGGAAGAGAAGAGGAAGAAAACAAGGATGGTGTTGGGTTAGTGTCTTAATGTGAAAGTCGTAAGGGATTGAAATAGTGTAAACTGTAACTGTAATTCTGAATGATTTGGGGTTTTTGGTTGTTGGGGTTTATTTTGGTAGTTTTGTTTATTATCTCCTGGCATCAGGTTTAATTTTGTGATGCTGGTGCGATATTAATAAAATCAACAAAAAATTGCACAACATAGTGTTTTTGCTATTTGTTTTTTTAAAATAGTTTTTATTAAGACATACATACAAAAATTAACATACATCAGTATACAAGCATAACGATACTATAATCTAATTCTTCCGATTTCCAATAACATTTAATAACTCAATATTCTTAACTTCTGATTCTATTATTATTATTATTATTATTATTGACATTTATTTGTAGAGTGCTGTAAAGTTTGCACAACATTTTTACTAGTAGGAGTCAAATATAAGAATAAAAAGAATAAAACAACAAACATGGCATGATTAAAGCATCCCTAAAATAATACTAACTAGTATTCATATTATTAGAACTAGTATTCTCTTGCTATTTTAATAGTGTCAAACAGCACAAAATTCATTCATTGAGCTCCTTATTTGTTTCCCCATCTCTTCTTACATATTTCTATGATTCTATTATTTGTCATTTCTTTGCTATATATGTTTTTAACTTGCATTGCAAGCCATTATGGGTCCTCCTAGAAAGCATCCTTTGCTGGATTCCTTCTTCCTCTTTCTGTTGAGATGAATTTTAGTGGATTATTTGCCCCATTTAAAGTCTCATAAATCCCTGCTTTGGAGCCACTAAGAGGCAGGAGAGCACCAGTAACCAATGCCATGTCATCATGGCTGGAAAGGGGATCATGGAAAGGGGATCCACAGTGCAACTCTCTGCAGAACATGGGAACCACCAATAGAAGGGGCTTTCGTAGGGTAGCGTGGCCGAGCGGTCTAAGGCGCTGGATTAAGGTTCCAGTCTCTTCGGGGGCGTGGGTTCGAATCCCACCGCTGCCAGTAGGGTTTTATTAAATTCAACTCAAATCCTTTCAATTTAACTTAAATACTCAGCCAATCTAGTTTAAATTCTATTGACTTTTAACAAGGTCTCTGAATAGAATCATAGAAGGATCCTAGAGTTGGAAGAGACCCCAAGGACCATCCAGTCCAACCCCATTCTGCCATGCAGGAACTCTCAAACAAACATGCAAAGGAATGAAAGGCTCCATGCATGAAATAACTTTATACTTCAATGACTTAAATACTTAAAAGCTTACACAACTATAAGTCACATGTTTCACCTCTCTCCATAAAAATGATCCTAAATTAATAATTGTTTTTTGAAAGAGTAAGCATTCAAAGCCAAACTTTAATTAAATTTAATTAAATTCAAACAGCTTGGGGCTGAATTAATGGTTTTTATCATTCTCTCAATTCTGCAGGTTTGCATCCCACCATTATTACATGAAAGATTATTTCAGATGAAACCTCATTTTCACTTAAATTTTAACTTATATGCTTCATGCAATTTAAATAAATTTAACTTAAATCCTTTAACTTAAATGCTCACTCAAATTAATTCAAACTCCATTGATTTTAACAGGGTCTCTAAATAAACATGCACATGAATGAAAGGCTTGATGCATGAAACAACTTATATTTAAATATCTTAAATACTTATTTAAATTTAACATAAATATTCACTCAAATTAATTTAAATGCCCTTGATTTTTAACAGGGCCTCTGAACAAACATGCAAAGGAATGGGATGCATGGGGGTTTTGCTTTCCTTTATTGATTTATTTGCAATTTAAAGCATAACACTTTCCTTTGCAAAAGGGAATCTTGTTTCTGCCCGGTTTCGAACCGGGGACCTTTCGCGTGTTAGGCGAACGTGATAACCACTACACTACAGAAACCAAGACGCCTGCTGGTTTCTTTGGTAGATGGCTTATTCCTAAATGCAGTCCTTCTCTTTCTTCCTGCAATGAAATGTGTCTCATGATGGTTCCAGAGATGGCTAGGAAAGAAACCTTAGCCATGCATCTCTCCTGCTGCTTGTGTTTCAGTTTGCCAACATCTTGGACAATATTACACACTGTCCCTGGGATGCAAGGACTGGCCATTTTGCAAAGCCCCCAGCTCTGCCTAGGGCTCTGGAGACCAGGGATCTAATCCTTACTCAGCTATGGAAAAACCAATGGGTGGACCTTGACCAAGGAGTCACACTCTCTCAGCCTCAGGGAAGGGCCATGGCAAACCTCCACTGAACAACCCTTGCCAAGAAATCCCCAGTCACACAACAACAGCAACAATAACAACAACATCCCTATGTTGTGTGAAAGCCTATAATGTGCTGCAAACAGTAACCAGAAGTTGCATGTGTGTGAAGCTTGTCTTTTTATAAAAAAAAAGGGGGGGACCACATATGGCCCTGTATCTCAGAATTAAGACAATTAAGAAAGGAAATAAAAAGATGGGCTCGTCCGGGATTTGAACCCGGGACCTCTCGCACCCAAAGCGAGAATCATACCCCTAGACCAACGAGCCTCTGGCGGTAACTCCCTTTGCAATGTCTGCCTTTACTTCTCATGAAACGATGCCCCATTTCCCCTTCTTTAGCTGTTCCTTTGCTTTTAGATCAGTCCCATTGTTTTCCTACATGTCTTGAAATCTATCGATAGATTTGGAACCAACATGGCTGCAATGGAGAGAGAGGGCAGCTAAAGAGTCCCTCCTTTCTGGGATCACAACTATGGGCAGCTCATTCATATTGGTTCAGAGGATTTGAACTGGAGGAAGCAGTACTGTCATTGGCAGACAGACAGACAAACAAGGCTCTTCTCTCTGTGTGTGTGGTCTAACCTCATATAAATATAACCCAAGAGATCATGACCCAAAAGATATATGTGTGTGTGTATATGTGTGTATCTCTCTCTCATATGTGTGGGTATAAATATATATACCTGTATGCACGTATGTATATATGCATGTGTATATATGTGAGGATGTGTATAAATGTATGTATAAATATGTGTGCATATATGTATGTGCCTATATGTGTGTATGTCTATATATACATTTATATATGCGTATGTGTTTGTGTACATGCTTGTGTGTGGGTGAATATATTCATGTATATATATGTATGTGTGTACATATGTGTTTGTATACGCGTGTGTATGCAAATATATGTGCATACATATATATGTTTATATATATACACACACACACGTATATATATCTGTGTGCAAAACATATATTCGTGTGTGTGTATACATTCATCCACATCCACACACACACACACACACACACACACAAATATTTGGAGACTCTCTGGAGTGAGGAACAGGATCTCTTGGGTTGTATATTTATATGAGATTAGAGCA
>NC_056523.1:21080448-21099668 GCF_019175285.1 Sceloporus undulatus | reverse complement strand
TATGGTTCCTAAACCTCCAAGACACTTATCTGACTTTTTTGCAGGTCTACAGCCCAGCTTTGCTGCTTCTATCAGTCCTTCCATGTAAAAGGGATTTGGAAAGGAAAGGAGTGGAAGGAAACTAGGCATCCATCCCTCTTTTGTGGACCTTGAAATGTATTGTCTTTTGCTGGAGAGGCCAACTACACGTCTGTCCCTGCATATGTTTTATATACTGTACCTTGCAAAAGGAATAAAGAAAGAGGAAAAAACTCAAAGGCCCCAGCGAGATTTGAACTCGCGACCCCTGGTTTACAAGACCAGTGCTCTAACCCCTGAGCTATGGAGCCTGCATGCTACGCCTGGTGCTGTTTTCTCTATACAAGGCCACTCCCTCCCCAATGGGCTGGGCTTCTTCATTCCTTTGCCTGCTCACTTGGCAACCTTGGGTCCTGTTGAGAGCCTGCCTCCCACTGAAAATGGCGCTGGCAGGAAGCCTCCATTGTTTGCCCTTCTCCATTTTATGTTATTTGTATTTCATTTTTGCAAGCAGCAGCTTGGATTCACTAAAGGAAGAGAGCCCCCTCCTTCCCTCTCAGCAGCAAGAAAAGACAGAGTGCAGTAATGCAGGGGGCAGCGCCACCTGCTGGACAGAATGTGTCACTACACGCCTAGAGTGAGCTTGGGCAAGCTTGATAGGAGAGGTCCAAAACACACTGCAGAAATAATCCAGTTTGAGACCACTTTAACTGCCCTGGCTCAGTGCTAGGGAATCCTGGGAACTGTAGCTTATTGTGACACCAGAGGTCTCTCTGACAGAGAAGGCTAAATGTCTCACAAAACTACAGTTCCCAGAATTCCCTAGCATTGAGCCACAGCAGTTAAAGCGGTCTCAAACTGGATTATTTCTGCAGTATGGCTGCAGCCTCAGAAAATATTCTACAACCTCTTTCACTCAACCTCAAAGGTGCTACAAGATCTCATTGCAGCTTGACAGTGTAACACTATGTATTACATAGTACAACACCTAAAATACACTGTGTTGCAAGAGTAATACAGGTTACATATTCATGAACTGTAGATACAAATATATTCATTGCCTCTCTATCTTTGTTTCTAAAGACTTCTGACCCAAATGATGATTTACCAAGTCCACATTCGTTCATTGTGGCTGCACAATGCCACTTTTACTGCCAGCCATGGATGGATGCTGTGGATTCTGAAATGTGTAGTTTTGTGAGATATTTAGCTTTCCCTGTCAGAGAGCTTTGGTGCCACAACACACTACAAATCCCAGGGTTCCACAGCATTGACCCATGGCAGTTAAAGTGGTGTCAAACTGCCTTAATTCTGCAGAGTGGCAGTAGCCTCAGGCAGCAATGCTAACTGGAACATAATGGGGCTTCAACACGGAGAAATGTAAGGTACTGCACTTAGGGCAGAAAAAACGATATACATAGATATAGGATGGGTGACATCTGGCTGAATGAAAATGCATGTGAAAGGGATCTAGGAGGCCAGGTAGACCACAATGTGAACATGAGTCAACAGTGTGATGCAGCAGTTAACAAGGCCAATGCGATGTTAGGCTGCATCAATAAAAGTATAGTGTCTAAATCAAGAGAAGTAATAGTGCCATTGTATTCCGCTTTGGCCAGGCCCCACCTGAAATATTGTGTCCAGTTCTGGGCATCACAATTTAAAAAGGACATTGAGAAACTGGAGCGTGTCCAAAGGAGGGCGACTAAAATGGTGAAGGGTCTGGAAACCATGCCCTATGAGGAACGACTTAGGGAGCTGGGGATGTTTCGCCTGGAAAAGAGAAGGTTAAGAGGTGATCTGATAGCCCTGTTTCAGGATTTGAAGGGATGCCATATTGAGGGAGCAAGCTTGTTTTCTGCTGCTCCAGAGACTAGAACACAAAACAATGGATGGATGCTATGGGAAAAGCGATTCCACCTCAACATTAGGAGGAACTTCCTGACAGTAAGGGCTGTTTGACAGTGGAACACACTTCCCTGGAGAGTGGTGACGTCTCCTTCTTTGGAGGTCTTTAAATAGAAACTGGATGGTCATCTGTCTGCATTGATTGAGAGTTCCTGCGTGGCAGAATGGGGTTGGACTGGATGTTCCTTGTGGTCTCTTCCAACTCTATGATTCTATCAGAAGCATCAACACAACCTGTATGTTTACTCCAATGTATAAATGCATAGGCTTGCAATGATGATGGTAATGATGGTGATCCTGCTTTTCCCCAAAATGACCACCAAGTGTTCCCAGCCTGTTCACAGAACCTCACATTCAAGCCTACATGCAGAGGCTTATCCTGCGCGAATAAGGGATGAACTGGGAGTGCTCCTGACCTGGATTCCAGTCAGAGCCCCCATGAATAAGATATCCTCTCTTATAATGTTTGCAGCAGACTCATTCTGTAATCTAGGCCAAATTTGTTAGAAGGATGGCAATTTTTGGCCATGGTTCTTCAGAGGGGGTTTACAAATGTCATCTTCTTGGGCTGAGATAGTGTGACTTGCCCACGGTCACCGAGTAGGTTTCAGTGCTGAGGTGGGAATCAAGCTCTGTCCTCAAGTCATAGTCCAACACTCAAACCACTATGTCATGTTGGCTCCCGGGAGGCCAGGGTTCAAATCCTCATGTGGCCATGAAACCCAGATGTTAGGCAAGTTACACACTCTCAGCCTCACTCGCAAAACCCTTCTGACCAAACCTTGCCAAGAAAACGCTGTGAAAGGAATGATTTAAATGTAGATTCAGTCAAGGGTTTGTTTCTAGTACAGCAGGCCCTTGTTATCCACTGGGGTTTGTTTCCAGGATCCCCCTGTGGATACCAAAGTTCCTGAATGCTCACGTCCCATTCAATACAATGGCATAGTGATAGGATGTTCTTTATATAAAATAACAAAATCAAGGTTTGCATTTTGGAATTTATATATTGTTTTAATATTTTCAAGCTGTGGATGCTTGAATCTGTGCTTTCAAGTCACCTGTTGACTTATGGTGACCCCATGAATTTCATAGGGTTTTCTTAAGCAAGGAATATTCAGAGGTGGTTTTGCTGATTCCCTCTGAAATATAGCCTACAGCAGTTGGTATCCATTGGCAGTCTCCCATCCAAGTACTAACCAGTGCTGACCTCGAGTAGCTTCAAAGATCAGACAGGATCTGGTACCTTTGGGGTATTTAGGGCTTAAGTGACATAGTAAAACAAACAAACAAACAAACAAACAAACAAACATAGTCATGAATCAGGTTTTTTTTTTATTTCATACGAAATATGTTACATTGGTCATAGTGCTTTGCCAACATTTATTTACATTTGATTGATGTATTTCCAGCGATGGTTTTTATGGTTCTTATTTATTGGATTTGTATTTCACTGTTCATCAATGAAACCTTATTATTTACATTATTTACAGAATACAGGAGTTTCTTTCTAGTAAAACCTATTCTTTGCTACTCTGCTAAACTCCATTATAATGCAGTACAAAGAGGGCACCATTGTAAGGTGGAGGTGCCAGTCTGTGCCAGTATCTCATGATAGAATAGATAAATTATTTTTTATTTATAGTATTTATACCCTGCTCTTCAGCCAAAAGGCTATCAGAGCAGCTTACATTATTTTACATTAGACATTTCCCTGTCCTGCTCAGAATTTCCTCCCAGCAAAACAAACACAATCCAAGCTCTACGTTTAACACAGGCGCAGAGAAGTCGATGAATCAGAAATACGGAAAAATGGGAAGACTTTCTCCCCTTCAAAATCAATTGACCGGAAAATAAAGAGACGGGTCTTATTTTCATCATAAAAAGCCACTGTTCCAGCATCATAGTTCAGAGACACCTGGATCTCTACTGGATCATACTTTGGATCCACTATTGTGGGAGGTGAAGTAAGGGCTTTGTACTGATCGTCATAACGTGCCAGAGCCCAGATTCCCTCATCGGGTTCAAAAGCAAGTTCCCCATCCCTGTCCACAGATTCTTGGGCCACTCCTACCGCCCAGTAGTCTCCATCCTCTACATCCACAATCCAATAATGTTTTCCTGAGGTGAATCCCTTCTTTCCAAGCACGCAGCGGGCATACTCAAATCTTTTGGGGTTGTAGGGCACATCCCTACGGCTGTCCCCCCAGCGTACACTTTTCCGATCTTTAGACACAATGTAACGAGGGTGGGCTGTTTGTGGATCCAGCACCACATTTTCTGAAAGAGGAATCAACATGGCAATGAAACAACAACTCACAGTAATTCCATGTAGACTCCTTTGAACCAATTCAATGCTTTGGTAAGTTAAGGGAACAACAACAACAAGTTTATTGATTAGTCAGCTGACCATATCAACTGAATACAAAATACAGTTACAAAATACAAGATATAAAACACAAGATAAAAAATTAAGTTAAAGAAATGTCATGTTCCAAATTGCATGTTCTCTAAAAGGGTGTGTGCAAAAATACGGTAAGTGAAACTGATTTGCACAATAAAACTGACAGATAAGAGAATGACTGGGCTGGCAGTCTATGTCACAAAATGGGGACCAGGTGAGACAGATGCAAGATCATTCCAATCTATGCCATACATCTACCCCGTCCCTATACTCAACATACCAATTGTGACTTGATTGTAACTGTGCCTGTAAGAACTACCTTCCATTGCCATGTACCAAGATGTGGGCTGATATGGACAACAAAGACCAATGAACTCAATAGTGCATCATTCTTCACAGACTAGTGAGTCAATTTGCATGCTACTTCTGGGCTGTTCTTTTAGTATTAACTGTGTAAAGCAGATGAGAAAAGGGCCACTCCAATCATGCACCTGGAGAACAACATGGGGATACATCATATTACCAAGAACAATTTTTAGGGCATGTCTATGTAGTTATGTAACTACTTGTATCCATTCACCTGGGCATGTACCCATTATATAGCTCTTGCGTGAGCTTCAATTAATGCTTGTATAATTTCAAGATTTGTTGACATCACCCATCGTTAACTATTTACCCAGGATGCTATTAAGGCAAAGTCCAAAGAAGCACTGCACAAGACACAGGCCAAGGACATGCACATTAATGTGTGCAAACCAAGACATACATGAGTGCAGTAGGATTTGCAACTACAGTCCCTGCAGAGGTATTCCATTTTCTTTGACTTTTCCACATTTTGTTGTGCTGCTGAACTGAAGTGTTGTAGAACTGAAATTAATTTAATTGGCATTACCATTTGATGTATGACACAAACGATAAGTAAAGCAGCTGACACTTGTTGGTTGCATAAGTATTCACCCCCCCCCTTTGCTATGACATGTCAGAATAAGCTCATATGCATTCATATGCAAAACATTTGACTGTACAGATCATGAAAAGCTATGGAACACACTCAAAGACATTTGATAATCCTAATGAGAAATCTGTACCAAGGACAAGAGGCCACTTTGTCTATTGGGAACCACAGAATTCGGAGAAACAGTGGTTCCCAATAGACAAAGGGGTCAGGCAAGGCTGCATATTATCACCCTATTTTATCAACTTATATGCCAAAAATATCATAAGAAAAAGCTAGACTCAGAAGAAGGTGCCCCTTCTGGGCTGTCTCTATTCCCCCTTAGTTCAAATTGGAATGAAAGACTGAGAGGGGTAGCTATACTATTATCAAGATTTTGTATTTTTAAAGTAACGGAACATTTGAAAGACATGGAAGGCACACACATATTTGTAAAGGGTAAAATACAGTAGAGAAATGTAACATCAGGGTCATATTGTGCTGGAAATAAAAATATCAAGCAGGTTTTATGGAGCAAATGTTGAAGGGTTTGAGAAAATGTGCAGAAGGATCAATTATTATAGAAAGGGACAATATAATGAACAAAAAACTAGATAGTTCTGCTAGGAATAAAGGAATGATAATGTGGCTCAAAAATACTTTCTCTTCTGCATAAAATAACTTAGTTGATGTTTGGAGGAAATTACATCCAAAAGAAAGGAATTATGCCTTTTATCCAGGTTGCCATATTAGCTATTTTAGAATAGACTATATACTAATATCAAGGAAAAAATTACAGAATTATCAGACGTATCTTTGCTCAGGTTCTATGTTCAGATCACTCCTTAGTATACTCGTCCCTCCACATTTGAGGCTTTGACTTTTGCGAATTTGGTTATTTATGGATTTTATTAATATGTTCTCACTAGGAATATCTGGGTCCTCCAACACAACTCTATGGTCAACTTTAACCAAAAGTTGCACTGAAGTACCTTGAGAGTCTTAGAGAGAACACTCCACTGGGCATTTGTAGATCCTTCAGCGCAATTCCATGGCCAATGTCTGGCAGATGTTGACCACAGAGTTGCACTGGAGAACCTAGAATTTCCTAGAGAGATGTTCCCTCAGGTAAAAAAGTAGTGTTTTTGTTATTTGTGGTTTTTCCATATTCACAGGGGTCTTGTGCCCCTAACCCCAGTGGAGGTGGAGGGCCAAATGTAATACTAAAATGAGTATCTGAAACAAAAACAGGCTTGAAGGGAATATGGAGGTTAAATAGTGCAGTTTTAACCAAAGCTAGAAACATCAGCAGAGCAAATCATGGACTCCCACTTCCCCCACATCTCATCTGGTTTGGCTCCCTCTATACATTTGGGCTAGAAGCTTACCTTTAATCCATGTTGGCACTGATGTGTTCCCTATAAAAAGAAAAGAGAAGACAACGTTTAAAAAAATATCGAACAATAGACTCTAACAGACAGGTCTCTCCTCCTAGTTTCTTATCTCTGCTTGCATAAAACAATAACCTACGTGTCTTGCTCATTATGAAAGCTATCCTGCTCAGAGATGTTGGGTGCTACATTTTTCTACTGAAAATTTCCCAAACCACAGATGCTTGTATGTTTATCTCTCGTTGTCTGGGCCATTGTACTGCAATCAACTCAACCTGGTGATGAGAAGACTGTGGAGTGACATGATTTCCCTCTTTAAATGCCTCAAGGACCATCACAGGGAGGAAGGGAAGGCCTGTTCTTTGACAGCCCAAAGGGTAGGACCAGGTCTAATGCTGTGAAGTTACAGGAGGATAGATTTCAATTGAACATTAGAAGGAACCTCTTGACAGTAAGAGGAGTTCTGCAAAGGAACCAATTGCCTAGACAGGTGGTGAGGTCACCTTCTAAAGATGTCTTCAAAATGAGGCTAGACAGCTACCTGATGGGGATGCTCTAGCTAGAACTTCTGCATTGAGCATGGGGAGCTGTGGACAGTTGGATTCAATGGCCCATGAAGCCCATTCCCATGCCTTATGGAGAAATGTAAGGTACTGCACTTAGGGCAGAAAAATGAAATGCACAGATATACAATGGGGGACACCTGGCTGAACAAGACTACACGTGAAAGGGATCTGGGAGTCCAAGTAGACCACAAGTTGAACATGAGTCAACACTGTGATGCGGCAGCTAAAAAGGCCAATGCAATTTTAGGCTGCATCAGTAGAAGTATAGTGTCTAGATGAAGGGAAATAATAGTGCCACTCTATTGTGTCCAATTCTGGACATCACAATTGAAAAAGGATATTGAGAAGCTGTAGTTAGTTCATAGGAGGGTGACTAAAATGAGGAAGAGTCTGGAAACCCTGCCCTATGAGGAGAGACTTAAGGAGCTGGGTATGTTTAGCCTGGAGAAGAGAAGGTTAAGAGGTGATATGATAGCCCTGTTTAATTATTTGAAGGGACATCATATCAAATAGAGGAGAGAGTAAGCTTATTTTCTGCTGCTCCAGAGAACAGGACCCAGAACAATGGATGCAAGCTGCAGGAAAAGAGGTTCCACCTCAACATTAGAAGGAACCACCTGACAGTAAGGGCTGTTCGACAGTGGAACACACTTCCTCGGAGAGTGGTGGAGTCTCCCTCCTTGGAGGTCTTTAAACAGACGCTGGATGGCCATCTGTCAATGGGGATGCTTTGATTGAGAGTTCCTGTGTGGCAGAAGGGGATTGAACTGGATGGCCCTTGTGGTCTCTTCCAACTCTACGATTCTAGATTCTATTATTATTCACTCACAAACCACAAGGTTGTGAGTTCAATACCAGCCAGGGGCTCAGGGTAGACTCAGGCCTGCAACCTCCAGTGGTTGTTAAAATGAGTACCAAGCCTGTTGGGGACAATTGACACACATTGTAAACTGCTTAGGAAGTGCTTAAGTGCACTGATATGCAGTATAGAAATGTACTTGCTATTGCTTGCTATTGCTATTTACTGGGCATCAGCTGTATGGAGAGAAGGAGTACAGTATAGGGGAATGACATTTCTGTCAGGTTTATTGGGGTCGGGTCAGAAGAGGTTCCTTAGTTAATTATCCATAACTAAATATACCTAACTAAATACAGTCATCCCTCTGTATCTACAGATTTTTTATTCAAGCATCCACAGTTTGGAAATTTTAAAAAATAAAACTTCTAAAAAGCAAACCTTGATTTTGCCATTTTATATAAGGTACACCAGTTTACTGTGCCATTATATTTACAGCTGGCCCTCCGTTTTCATGGGGGATTCATTCTGGACTGCCCCCCCCCCGGTGAAAACAGAGACTCGACAATATTCAAGCCTCATAGGCTTGAATGGGATGTGTGCCCGTGCACATGCATGGAGCATGCGCCTTGGGGGCACACCTGATTGAAATTAACGGAGGTCTCCCCTCCATGAATATTCAAGATCGCGTATCTCAAATCCGTGAGAATGGAGGGGTGACTGTAATGAGACATGAGCATCCACATATTTTGTTATCTATAGAGGGTCCTGGAATGAAACCCCAGCAGAAACCAAGGGCCCACTGTATACATAAGTAATTGATATAGGATTCTGGACTTAATGATTAAAAGCCAAACACTGAACCATAGCTTGTGAACACATAACTTTATGCATAACTTCATAAGGGAAAACTCTTCTGTCTCTTCAGAGAAAAATAAAAATAAAAGCAAATTGACATTGTAACTGCTATTATCCAAGTTAAAAAAAATGTTACCTGAAAATTGACCCAACTTGGTGTTAACCAGCATCAGGTTTTCAGTGATGTATCCAACTATCCCATTCATATCAGGTTTGGGTTTTCCCATTTCTCTTTCACATCTAGAGACAGTATGCATATGATTTAATGTGAACTATTACTTTGTAGTGCTCTTGTTCTGCTAAAACCTTTTTAACAATATAGATTATTATGCGATTATTCCACCTTCCAAACAAGAAGGTCATCTACATCTTTCTTTTATGCTCACAAACATCAACACGTTGGCCCTGAGTAACCAAGTCTGCACCAACGAATTATAGTCAGCATTTAGAGCAATGGTTCCTAAACTTTCATCTTCCAGATGTTTTGGACTTTAGCCCCCAGAATTCTTGATTGTTTGCCAAACTGGCTAGGGCTTTTGGGAGTTGTCCAAAACACCTGGAGGACCAAAGTTTGGGAAACATTGATTTACAGCAAGGGTGGTCCTTGATGTCACACCCATTCAAGATGGCACCAAAATACCTCCCTTTTCATCCTTATCCCAAGCAAAATGGTGACTGGAAATGATATTGCATCACTTCTGGTGACCATTTTTGGCCAGAATATAAAAAGGTTTTAGAGAAGATGGGAATTCTGGAATAGGGTGGTATTTTTGTGCATTTGGGTGCACAGTTCTGGGGTGAAAATTGCTTAAAGATATGCTGGAAAAACCCCTAAAATTGAGGTGGTTAGGCTTTGGGCATGACAGCTACCAAAGTGAGTAGAGGGACATGTGGCCCCCGTTTCCTACCCTGAGTCTCAGCATGGTCACAGTGTTCTGCTGCAGGACAATCAACTGTTTACTGTGATGTTGTTGTTGCTGCATGGCTTCAAGCTATTTCCAACTTACAGAAACCCTAAGGCAAACCTATCATGGGGTTTTCTTGGCAAGATTTGTTCAGAGGAGCTTTGCCATGATGTGATGGTACCTAAATGATAAAAATGGATTCTGTTTCTCTAAGGTATTGTGGAGTGCATGAAAATGGAGGAACTAGTGTAGACAGCTGGGTTAGACATCTGCAGATAGTTTATTGAGAAGGTGAGAGTAGGAGGTGGTGGTGGTACTATGTGAGAAAGGGTGTTCAAACTGTACATGCACATGTTCAAACGTTTGTGAGAATCCTTGCATCTGTGTCCATTCCTGAGTAGTACCCAGATACAAGAATCCTCTGAAATCCAGAGTACAGATATAAAGAGTACAGTGTAAACATTGGTACAATCAACACATATATGTTTGTGTGAGTCAGTGAAGAGTCAGACAGGATTCGGGTTCAGAAGACAGGAGAGGGAAGGAGGGTCTGGGTGCTCAGGGAAGACCGTCTTACAAAATGAAGACATTGTTTGTTAGATATTAAATAAAACAGAAACACCAACCACAAGAGTTTGAATGCTGCACTGTAAAGACTGGGAAAATATGCATTTAACATTCAAAGCTATGTTAAATAAAATTATATTAATTATTCATCCTAATCATGAATATTGCCTGGTCACGATCACCAGTGTAACAGCAAACAGCAATGCAGGAAATCATGCAAACTTCCAGATGTTGACTGCAACTCCCAGCTCTTCTCACCACTCTCTGTGCTGTGAAGGACTACTAGGAATTGAAGACCAGCATCAGATGATGGACCCATGATTCCCTGGCTTAAGAGGTCAGCCTTATATACACAGACCAAAAGGACTAGTGGACCCTATGGGGATCCTGGTGATAACAATACCATTAGGACCAGTGTGAGACAGGATTTGGGTATGCCATTCTGGGGGGCAGAAGAATGCTTAGGACAGGGATATGAGGTAGGATCAAAACAAGTTGTGGTGAAATGTGATTATCATCCTAGTGGGGTTGTCACACTTACCTGCTCAGTAAATCACCGATGTCCTGAAGGAAGAAAAGAGAAAAATATCAGTCTTTGCTGCATATGCAATACAGTGGTACAATTAGGCACTTTTAGAGCCTGAATGTTGGCTGCTGTCTTAGAAATCTTTCCTTGGAGTAACCATCATTCCATTTAGTATATCTTACTTCTGAGTTAGGATTGGGCTGCTCATAATCTTACTAGGGAGTCTTTTTAAAAGGTTGTGTATATGACTTTAAAAAAATAAAATAAAATAAAAGCTCTTTTTTCACCAGCTGGCAAAGACTTTCCCATTAAACAGGTCTTCAGCTTTTAACAGCTTGTGGCAGAAGGATCTTTTAATGGGGTGTACTGTAGTTTTATCCTTACTGTGGTCCAAAGCACACTGCAGAAATAATCCAGTTTGAGAACGCTTTAACTGCCCTGACTCAAGGCTAGGGAACCATGGGAACTGTAGTTTCATGAGACATTTTGCTTTCTCTGTCAGAGAGCTCTGGTGATGCAATAAACTACAGTTCCCAGGATTCCATAGCACTGAGCCAGGACAGTTAAAGCAGCCTTAAACTGGATTATTTCTGCAGGGTGTTTTGGACCTATGATTTAAATGTGTATTAAGATGCTTTAAATTAATGTTTTTATAGGATTATTTATTTATTTTAAAAATTGTATCATACATTTTTTTAGCTGTGTTTCATTTTAATCTATATGCTAAGCCACTCTGGATCTCACATTGGTAGACTGTGGCATATAAATTAAAGCAAGCAAGCAAATGGGACCCACAAAATGAACACTCAGCAATATAACTTATCCCTTTCCCCCTATTCAGTATTTTACAATGGCTACTCTCCCAATATGGTAGTGAAAAAAGAACACAAAAATGAGTACTCCCATTGACTAAAATAAGGACTTTGAACATGTGTGGATTTCCACATCTTAATATAATTTAGCTGATCATGGCAGTACAATGCCTACATATTTAGCCATTCCTCTAGCATGCAGTGCATTGTCACCTTCAGGGTTACAACCTTGCTAGAAGGGCAAAAGTGGAAAACCTGGACACCCCAATTAAAACCAGAATAATTTTATTTTCTGTGTTAACTAACTCATGCACAGAACACACACATCCTCAACTATAATATTGTGAGGCAGACCCATATAGTTAGAAGAGACATCAAGGACCAGCCAGTCCAACCCCATTCTGCCATGCAGGAATACAGAATCAAACCACCTCCAACAGATGGCCATCCAGCCTCTGTTTAAAAACCTCCAGAGGAGACTCCACCACACTTTTTATATCAAGAAATTCTTCCTAATTTTGAGCTGGTATCTCTTTTCCTGTAGTTTGCATCTGTTGTAAGCCACCCGGATTCCCAGTGATTGGGCGGCATATAAATAAATCCTATTATTATTATTATTATTATTATTATTATTATTATTATTATTATTATTATTATTGTACCATATCCTATTCTCTGGAGCAGCAGAAAACAAGCTTGCTCCATTCTCAATGTGACACCCCTTCAAATACAGAAACAGGGCTATCATATCATCTATTAACCTTCTCTTCTCCAGACTAAACATACCCAGCTCCCCAAACTGCTCCTCACACAGCATGGTTTCCAGACCTTTCACCATTTTAGTCACATCCTCTAGACACACTCCAGCTTGTCAATATCCCTCTTGAATTGTGGTGCCCAGACACAGATGAGATCTGACTAAGGCATAATAGAGTTGTAATATTACTTCCTTCAATCTAGAGATTATATTTCTATTGATGCAGACTAGAATTGCATTGACTTTCTTAGCTACTGCATCATAGTACTAACTCATGTTCAGTAGTATATGGTCCAATGAGACTTCTAGATCCCTTTCACATGTACTGTTGTCAAGCCATGTGTTCTCCATCCTATATCTGTGCATTTCATTTTGTTTGTTTTGATCCAGCTTTCTAATATGTTAAGGTCATTTTAAATTCTGATCCTGTCATCTGGGGCAAAGATGATATTGAGTAGTTCTTGCACTTGTTGGTTCTACCTCTCCTTCTTTTGTTACATGAAGGATCTGGGGCACCTGCCGAAAGCCTCACCTGCAAGAATTCGAAGGATGACTGCAGACGCTTCTTTTCTAGCTCACTAATCAGCCTGGTGAGACAGGCATTGCGCTCTGAGATGTCATTGGCCATCTGAACAATTATATTCATATTCGCTTCGCAGGTGTCCAGCAGGGGCAACAAGGTCTTGGCTTCTTTCTTTGGTAATGTGGATGCAATGCGCTGCCTGGCAGATGTAATGTCACTCTGCAAAGGGCAGGCATCAAGAGAGAAGAAAAAGAAATTAAGGCCAGTGTAATTGGACACCCACTGTAATATGTTGATTTCAGGCCCTATGGGTTAGCTACTGAAAGTTAAAATGTGTTAAATCAGTATTATTATTTTTAAACTTTAATTGTCTATTGCAACTCAAGAGTTAAATGAATAATAGTTTTTTGTAGGTTTTTCGAGCCATTTGGCCATGTTCTAGAAGACTTTGTTCCTGATGTTTTGCCAGCATCTGTGGCTGACCAAGCATCAGGAACAAACTCTCCTAGAACATGGCCACATAGCCCGAAAAACTCACAAAAAACTATGGATACTGGCCACAAAAGGCTTCGACTTCACGTTAAAAGAATTGGTCTTTGCAGTAGCACTGTTTTGCAAAAAAACTGACCAGTAGTATATCAGCAAGTTCTATAAATAACAAGATAAGCAAGATGTTAGCCAAAGAAACATCCATGTAAACAAGAGCCAAAACCATGATACAATCCAGCACAGCCTGCTCCTTTAACTAAAGAAGAATAAGAATCCAAGAATTTAGTATATGCAAATGTAAGTGAGTCATCCAGGCAAAGAGATGTCTACAAAAATGTATGAAAAACCTGATTGTGAATTTAACTGAACAAACTTACTGTTTTAGAATCACAGAATCATAGAGTTGGAAGAGACCTCGAGGGCCATCCAGTCCAAGCTCGTTTTGCGATGCAGAAAAACACAATTAAAACATCCAGCCTCTGCTTAAAAACCTCCAAAGGAGACGCCACCACACTCTGAAGCAGCATATTCTACTGCTGAACAACTCTTACCATCAGGACGTTCTTCCTAATGTTTACTTAATAAATATACAAAAGAGATAAGGTTGCGTATTTATTTTCCTGTAATAAATTTCCTGAAATTGCATCCTGTGTATAGGAATGGGGGAGTATACACCCATACCTTCATCTTCTGAAATTCTTTCTCTTTATACAACCTTGCCTTCAGGATTTCCTCTCTCAACTTTGGCAGAGTTGTCAATAAACTTTGGATCTGATCCTAAAAGGAAGAAGAAAAAACTTGCCATTTAGAGCTTTGATGCTCACATGCATAAAACTGAAGTTCTACATTTTCAAACATATGTAGATTTTCACATTTTAAATTCATTTAACATATTTTTGCACTTTAATGCCAACAGTCCTTTTGGCATCCCTGTAGTATGTAGTGTTGTTACGGGTTGTTGTTGTGCACCTCCAAATCATTTCTGACTTATGGCGACCCTAAGGGTTTCCTTGGCAAGGTTTGTTCAGAAGAACAAATTGCCACTGCCTTTCCTTGAGGCTGAGAGCATGTGACTTGTCCAAGGTCACCCAGTGGGTGGGTTTCATGGTCAAGCAGGGAATTGAACTCTGGTCTCCAGAGTTGTAGTCCAGCATTCAAACCATTACACCAAGTTGACTCATTATGTAGTACCTTGCCACCATGGATTTAAAAACTTGTTTGGGGAGGGGGAAGGAATAGGGGAAGCCAAGGACCAGGATATCATCTTTGAAGCTGAAATCATTTCCTTCTGCATGCAAGCAAAATGATATGTGGAACACACATCCTCAGTAATGAGATCCTATAATCATAGAGTTGGAAGAGACCGCAAGGGCCATCCAGTCCAACCCTCTGCTTCAACTGAATACTGGCTGTTACTACTGGATGAAAGATTTGGGGGACTTCTTGCAAAACGACACCCACTTTCCTTAAGATAACACATTCTTAGCATTAGATATCAGATTGTGGAGTGGGGATGAGGGCTGTTCACAAATGTCCTTTCAGGCAGGGCCAGCTCTACCATCAGCAAGAAGGAGATGACTGACTCACGCAACAGATCCTATGGCATTTGTTATTTAATTTATCATTAGGCTTTTGTGCTTTATGTGTCAAAATAATGTGACTGCTCTGGGGTCCTATGCACCTTTTGATTTAGGAAAGTGGGGACACCATTTGCTGGCATGCCTTTGGCAGCAGCAAGAGGTTCTGAATGTGTGCTGAGAGTTGAGAAATAGAAATATAAAAGGAGAAGGAAGGAAGAATTTAAGAGGCGGAGAAGAGTAATAATCTGTACAAGGCCTATAAATCTGAGTCTGTGTAAAGAGTACTTGGAAAAATCCAAGGAAACCGTCTTACATAACTGGAGTGCAGTGTGCAAGTGGTTAATTGTTAACTTTAAAAAAATATTTTCCAAAGAGACAGCCTAGATGCAGCAAAAAGAAAGAAAGAAAGACTTGAGGCAATCTTAAGCACTAACAAAAGCAGAAGTCTGTGCAAAGTTTCTGCCATAATAAATGTGTTGAGTCTTCAAAGCTCCACAAAATTTTCCCTTGTTGAAAACCTGATGCATCGCTTTTACCTATTCCAATGTTCCTTGAACTGAGAGCCTGGAAAACATCCCTTTTGGACTACAACTCCCAGAATGGTTATCTGGGGATAGCGGGAGTAGTAATCTAAAAGAGCAATTTTGGCAAATACTGGGTTAGGGAAGATATGTGCTGTTGCCATGTTTGTCCAATCACAGAAATACAGGATGCAGCATGGTGTAGTGGTCTAAACATTGGCTTAGGACTCTGGAGAGCAGGGTTCAAATCCAATCTCATCCATGTAAACCCACTGGGTGACCTTGAGCAAGTCACACTCTCTCAGCTTCAGAGGATGGCAAGGGCAAACCCTTGGAGAAACCTGCCCCATGACAACCCTTTGGGCTGCCTTAACCCTATGATAGACTCACTTTAGGGTTGCCATCAGTCAGAAACAATTTGAAGACACTCAACAGCAACAAATACATACGTACAGAGATCTTGCAGCACCTTTGAGATTGACTGAAAGACAGAAGTTGGCAGCAGGCGCTTTGCTAGGCTTCAATCTCCTTCCTCAGATGCATCTACAGGAATTAGACTGAAGTCTAAGGAAAGATCCTGCTGCCAACTTCTTTTGTTGAGTGAGTCTTAAAGGTGCTGCAAGATCTCTCCACGTAATCATTGTTTTTACTGTATATACTTGACTATAAACTGACCTCATGTATAAGTTGAGGACAAGATTTAGGGTCAAAATGATGGATTTTGCTATGACCTGTGGATAAATAGAGGGTAAAACTTAGGGGCATATAGCAAAGGATCTAAAGGATGAAGCAAAGCAAAACGACATCAAAGAACTTACAAATTGCAGCCGACTTTGTGCTTCCTCTTAAGGCTGGATGGATGAGAAAGTAGAGGGGGTTGGTGTTCCCCGGGACAGATTTATGCTCTTTGCTTTTCACCAGGGGATGGCTCCTTCTTTTAAATCAGACTTAAGATACAGTACTTACATTGACCCATGGATAAGTTGACTCAGGTTTTTGGGGTCAATGTTTTTGACCTAAATTTCTAGACTTATACATGAGTAGCTTTGCTAGACTTCAGTCTAATTCCTCTAGACGCATCCGAGGAAGTAGACTGAAGCCTGGCAAAGCTCCTGTTGACCACTTCTTTTCAAAGTCTTTTAAAAATAAGGGTATACCATATGTAATACTTGGTACAAATGTTCTTCTTCTTCTTCTTCTTCTTCTGTTAATTGTTGTCAAAAATATTAAATAATAATAATAATAACAATAATAATAATCATCATCATCATACTGTTCTGCCATATGGAAGCATGTAACTATTATGAAGTGGCATGAAGGCCCACAGCAGGCAGTGAAAGTGTGTTATTTCCGCAGTGCAGACACACTCTAACATATAAACCTGCATGATAAGGCTATCAATGCTTACTTGGTACTCCTGGGCTGCCTCTTCTATGGGGAGAGCTGAGTGTGTCCTGTGGGCCCTGGACTCCCTGCAGACCAGGCAGAGGAAGGCTTTGTCCTGCAGGCAGAAGAGCTTGGCCGCTTCCTGGTGCTTCTCGCACAGCAGCAGCAGCAGTCTCCCCGGGTCTGGGTTCGAATCCTGGCGCCGCGCTGCTTCCTTAGGCTCCCCCGAGGGCTGGCTGAGCTTGAGCTGCCGGATGGCCTCCACCAGGTGCCCCAGATCCCTGTTGGGCCGGAGGCTGCTGGGGGGGGAAAGGGATCCTGCACTGGGGGCAAAGGCTCTGCTGGCACTGGGTGATGCAGGCTCTGCAAAAGTTGTGCCCGCAGTTGGGGATCATCACCGGGTCCCTGAAGGGATCCAAGCAGATGGAGCAAGTGGCTTCCTCCAGGAGATTCCCAGAGGGATCCCTTCCTCCGGTGGCCATGGTTAGTGTTGAAGGCAAGAGGCCAGCAGAGAGAGAGAGAGAGGGCTGCCAACAAGCCTCCAAGATAATTCCCCAAACGTTTGGCCCAAAACTCACCAAATCCCCCCGTATCTCACCAAATATTCAGCCAAAATCCCCGAAAAGTCCCCGTCATGTTCATATGGCAATAAAACGTAGCCCTAATTGAATAAAAATAATTGGAACTTATTTCAACTCTCAAAATTACCATTAAAACCAACCAAAGAATCTTTCAGCCCTTCTAATACTTTTAAGATGTTTATTTTGACATGAAGGGGCTCCAGGAAGCTTTGTGCCAAATAGAAACGTGTTCGGATGCAACCGCACTGCAGAAATAATCCAGTTTGACACCCCTTTAACTGCCCCGGCTCAGTGCTATGGAATCCTGGGAATTCTAGTTTTGTGAGACATTTAACCTTCTCTCTCAGCAAACTCTGGTGTGACAACAAACTACAATTCCCAGGATTTCATAGCACTGGGCCATGGCAGTTAAAATGGTATGAAACTGGATTGTCTCTGGAGTGAAGATGCAGCCTGAGTTGGGTCCAAGACACACTGCAGAAATAATCCAGTTTGAGACTGCTTTAGCTGCCCTGGCTCAGTGCTAGGGAATCCTGGGAATGGTAGTTTTGTGAGACATTGAGCCTTCTCTATCAGAAAGAGCTCTGGTGCCACAACAAACTACAATTCCCAGGATTCCCTAGCACTGGAGAGTTAAAGCAGTCACAAACTGGATTATTTCTGCAATGTGTTTTGGACCTTAGTTATTAAAAATGCTCAAGGTCCAATCCATACTGCAGAAATAATCCAGTTTGAGACCGCTTTAACTGCCCTGGCTCAGTGCTAGGGAACCCTGGGAAGTGTAGTTTTATGAGAAAGAGTTCTGGTGCCACAATGAACTACAGTTCCCATGCATCTCAGGAAGTACGCTTAAGTCTAAGAAAGCTAGACTTAAGAGGGAGTCGGGGGCTGTGAGAGAGAGAGAGAGAGAGAGAGAGAGAGCGCTTCCTGAGGGCAGGGGCGGTGACCACTCTGTGTGTGTGTGTGTGTGTGTGTGTGACACTCCAAAGGGTTGGTTGCTCTGTAGCCAGCGTGGCTCTGAGTCAGGGCTGGAGCTGAAATGGGGAAAAGTCACCAAAAACGCACTGAAATAGAGCCAGGCACCAAAATCACACCAAAAGCTCTGAAAAACCCCCGTTTCCGTTTGAAAGTCACCACAGATGAAGGAAAAGGCAAAGAAAGGCTGCTCCAGAATCGAAACCGAGAGCAAGAAGGAGAAGGAACTGATGGAGCAGGTCTTATCCAGGCCTTTACTTGGTTCACAGTTTTTGCAGCTCAGGAACACACGAAGATTCACTTCAATGGTTTTGCAACTACTTGCAGTTACCCAGGCTGCAAAACCAATGGACTGAATCTTCTATCAATTATATATATATATATATATATATATATAGTTCCAAAGCTGAGGTGCTGTTTACATTACTGATGATGCACAGATGATTGACATGCATTTTGAAGTGGTGCAAACTAGTAGGGAGGACAATCATGCCAAAAAAGAAGCGACTACACTTATTATTGTTATTATTATTATTATTATTATTACTACTTATTAACCTGATCAGCAATTCACTTTAAATCATATTGGGAACACGGTCCTAAGGTCCAAACTACACTGCGGAAATAATGCAGTTTGAGACTACTTTAGCCAGGGCTGGGGAGTAAGGAGTAAGAGGGCTTTCTGGAGTAGGAGAAGGAATAAGGAGTGACTAAATGTATTTGTTG
>NC_056523.1:20995186-21060448 GCF_019175285.1 Sceloporus undulatus | reverse complement strand
TTCCCTGTGATGCAATCATTGATTGTCAGAGGGGAGTGTTTTAAATGTGGTCAAGCCGAAATTAAAAAACTTTACCTGTGTTTGCCCATCTCTTGGACCTCCCTCTCCCTGGGCGAAGCTCCATTTTGGGGCTGCCCATGCTGCTTCAGGCTCCATTACCACTCTGCTCCCCCTCTTTACAGCCACTCCTCCATTATTTTTTGTAACTTTTGGGGAACTTTTCCTCATCTCATGGTACTTTGTGTTTACCTACCCTTTTAAACACCCTTTAAATTTGCTGCCTGGCATTTTGGGTTTTTGTTGTTTTGTTTTTGTTTATTTGTTTGTTTTGGTTACGACAATGGATGTGACAAGAGCACGTCACCAAATGTGGGCAGAAAAGTTGATGCAATTGCCATGATTGACAGAGTGGAAAAAGAAGCCATGGAAGAGGGTCCAGAATTCACTGGTGAAAATGAATGAGACGTGGCTTAATTTGCAACAGGAAAATTCAACTGGTGCAAATGTAGTGTGAATGACGCCTCATTGTCGAACCAAACCATCGATGCAGAGCACAAACCAAATTATTTGTAAGTGGGAATGAAGCCCAAGACAGGATGGGGTTTTTGTTTCTCTGTTCTTGTAAAAGCAGCCCAACAACCAGCAAGTTTCAAAGATCCACCATGCAATCAATTTTGAATCACCGAGTTTAATCACCAGACACAGAAAAACTGGAAGATACATGCAAAATACAAATAATGTCTATTTTGCAAGAAGTTTTTTTAAATACACACTTTTTTGGAAACTCGTGTTTTATAAAAAATGGCCACAGTTGAAACCTAAAAAGATATCTCACACGTGCTATTTCTGCTGAAGGCCAATAAAATGGTTTTCAAAAGGTGAACAAAAATCTTTTCAAATGTAAAAAAAACCATATTGTGTTTTGCTGCTATTTCTTCTGGCTATTTCTTTGTTTCACTCATGGATCACTGAGGTCTGGATGTTTTCTTGAAAACAGAGCATCTGTGAATGAATCATATTTTGACATCCCAAACTACACGGTGTGCTTCATACGGGTCATGCAATTTAAGACCTGAGAAATTGCAGCTAGTAAAAAACTATGGTTAGTCCAAAACAATTTAATCCTTTGAACTGTAGCCATGATTTACCCACCCCCATTCAGTTTTCAAGTCCTGAACCACCTAGCAAGGTGTGAGGAATGGGAAGTAGAACTTCAGAGCATAAGCTGGCCACAAAAGATGGAGGACTGGATCAGGCTGTCTCTAATAGTGCCCACTGTCCTATATATTATAGTAGCTAACCTGGTGACCTGGGTTACAACTCCTATCATCCATGACTAGCATAGTCAATGATAAGGGATTATGGGAGTTTTAGTTTAATAATGTATTTGGAAACCAGGTTACCTTCCTTTGTTACGGTAAAGCAAGGATTGCATTACATTATCTTTTTAAAAACTTCCTCCTTACTTTTACTCAGGAAAGAAAAGCATGTAATCTCCCCTTAGCAGCTCAGAAATGAAGAGCTATTTACATTAGTCTCTGTGCAAATAGAGCAAACCAGATGTGTCACTCAAGTCATTGCCTTGAACAACATTTAGCTTTCAGCACACATTGGCAAGCACAAAGTTAGAAAAGTTCCTGGAATCTCCAACCAACATGGCCATTCTCAGAATCCTCCAGACAGCATCACCATGGCTGGATGATGCTGGGAAATGCTGGCCAAACGATATAACTTTTCCAAGCCCTATGTAAGCCTCGGGCAAACGCAGAAGCCAACATAAAGGATGACACATGTAGGTTTTTCAAGCATTGTTCCTGCACTGCCAAGCACATCATGTCTCATGTCCGTGAGTATAGGCTTTGGTGGACACGTAAGACCTTGACATGAAAAGCAAGCACCATTTTGTCACAGTGTGTATACACACAGTAACTCAATACCTCTTAAACTATGCATCCTTTCCATTTCAGGAACAAAGTTTAATGTAAGTGACAGTGGAGCAAACTGAGAAGAGAGGAAATACCCTTTCTGTGAAGACCACGTTAAAAGTGAAAATATGCTGCATGTTGTCAGCATTGTAGAAAGACACTTCTTCTCCTTCATAGTCTAAGTAAACTCTCACTTTGAGGAGTTTTTCAGCAAGGAAAATGGGAGTACGCTGAGGGGAGGTGACTGCCCAGTATCTCCCACCATTTTGCTGCAAGGCCCAGATGCCCTCTTCGGGACAAAACTGATTCAGTCCTTTCCTTCGCACTGATTCATTGGCTACGCCAAAAGCCCACCCATCCGCAGACCCCACTTCCACCTCCCAATAATGCCTCCCAGACTTGAATCCCTCGGTAGCCAGAACTCGGGAGTTGGTGTCAAAGCGTTTGGGGTTGTCAGGTAGTTCTTGTTTTCTGCAGCCCATCCTCACGGCCTTTAGGTCTGCTGAGAGGATGAGGAGATGATTGGCTGTCTCTGGATCCAGGAGCAGGTCCTCTAGGAGGCAAGAGAAAAGTGCTCAGTCAACAGTCAGAACTACAGCAATAACGGCAATAACTAAGAAAGAAAACATGTGGGGTTGTGAAGAGTGTCATTCAGAATTTGGGCCCCATACACATTTTTTCTAACAGAGCACAGAAAGGTTACTTGATAGGAGTATAACACTCAGAATCCCACTGGCCAGGCTGGCTGGGGGAATCCTGAGAACAATAGTGAAAATATAACTTCTCCAAGATCTGCTCAAGTCATGGAAACCAACACTGTGACACTGAGTGATTCACACATGCTTCGCCCCAGAAAACCCCATGATAGGTTTGCCTTAGGATCGCCATAAGTCAGAAATGACATAAAGGCACACAACAACAACCTAGTATTCGGTACTATGCACGGTTTCAGGCATTCATTGGGAGTCTTGAAAAGCATTCCCTACAGACAAGGAGGGAATCTGTTGTTGTGTGCCTTCAATTTGTTTCCGATTTACAGCACCCTAAGGCCATAAGAAAATGGGGTTTTTGTGACAAGATTTGTTCAAAGGGGATTGCCTTTGCTTTCCTCTGAGGCTTAAAAAGTGTGAATTGCCCAAGGTTACCCAGTGGGGTTCCACAGCAGAGTAGTGATTCAAACCTTGGTCTCCAGAGTGTAGTGCAATGCTCAAAACACTATGCCGCAGTAGCTTTCTACTGAACCCTATACTGTACCAGTAATATTTCCGGACCATGATTAGCCATGGTTAACTGAAGTTGCAGAGAGTGAAACTGTGGAGAAGGAGGAGGACTTTGGCCCTCTACAGACAGGCCTAAAGTGTGCACCCGTCACGTGCTAGGGGTTGGCCGAGGGTGTACCACCCATACTGGCCTCACCCCCAGCATGTGATGGGGGCGTCTAAATGGCGGCGCTGCCATTTTGATGCGATGGACGCTTAGCGTCCACACGTCCCGGCGCGTTTGTGATGCTGCAAGTGCACCATTGGCACATTGCAGCGTCACAAATGCACCACAAGAAGAACCCGCTTTTTAAGGGTTCTTTTTGCTCCGCGGGAAAGCCCTGTGGTCTGGAGGCTGCAGCTTCCCTGTGGAGCAAACCAGGGCGGCGAGAGACCATCCTTTTTGGGCGTTCTGTATCCCACCATAGTAATATTTTTAGACCATGGTTGGCCGTGGGTAACTGAAACCACAAAAAGTGAAACCGCAGATAAGGATGGACTACTATAGACTAAAAATCAATACGGGTGAAGAGTTAAGTTGTATACCCATAATAACTAATTTGTTTTTGACAATGTCTACTCAACTTCTAGCACTTACCTTTCTCACCTTTCCCCAGTTCGTCACGCAGATTATCTGAAAGAAGAATAAGCCCATAAATGAAGGTCAGGATTACATATCATTTAAAAGAGTTTTTGTCCAAGCAACTCTACTCCATATTCAGTATTCCTCATTAGCTTGCAAAGTGTTTTTGAACATATACTGTCGTCCCTCCGTTTTCGTGGGGAATCCGTTCCAAACCCCCCCCCCCAAAAAAAAACCCCAAACCCGCCAATATTCAGCCCCTCGCCCATTTTATCCCCCTCCATTTGCCACTCGCACATAAGCTGTATTGATATGTCCAAGAATGAAAGGACAGGATGATAGAAAGGTTGTAAGGAAGCTCTCTTTCTAAATCAAGGATGACAAGGATGTATCTTCCCTGTTTTCTCACTCATTAGGATGGGTTGGGGACCCTACAGCCTTCATGTGGATGGTAAGGAATTGGAGAAAATGCGAAGAGAAGGGATGGCAGAAACAGAAAGGGAAAGAAGGCAGAAAAAGGAAAAGAGAAAGAGAGTTGGGAAGAGTGGACCAGAGTGAGAAAGACGGAGATAAAAAGGTTGAGGGAATGAGGTGGCCAATTTGTTTTATGTACAGTGACTGCATTAATATATGTCGTATGCAGTGAAGCCATTTCTTTGTTCATACCTCTGCTAATGGACTGGAATATATGAATATACTGTAATTCAATCACAGCTGTTACTCTTTCTCATCTTCCTTTGTAATTTCCTTGTTTAAGGATCACAACCTGTGGTCCAGGAAGTTTGAAATGTTTTGCAACTGGTTTGGGGGTATTCCCAATATTAATGTCAGATTGTGTTTATTTGTGCTCTTCTGCAGAGATAGTCTTGTTGTTTAATGTAGAGTGTACAGTGACATTGCTGGCATAGGATGGCATATATTACATTGGTGGAAGAGCAAGTAGATGCACCTCTGAGGTTGGGAATGATGTTATTGGCCCTGTAATATTGCTCCCAGAGTAGATGTGGGGATAGAGTTGGTTTATGGGCTTGTGGCAGGGCTTTGTCCATGTATTACCATCTATGTTATGTATCCTGTTGTAAGTGAGTAGTTATTTAAGATCTGGAGGCTGTCTGTAGGCCAATAAAGGCTGCTGTGTAAGTGCTTGATTACTTATGTGGGTATAGGAGAGAGGTTCAGAAGAGGGCCATTTTGTTAAGTTGCGTTGTGATTCATACTTTTTATTGTTCCCTGGCAACACTTGTTCTCCCAAGCCACAAGGCAATTTTGCTTCATCAGATGCCAACATAAAAATAACATGCTACTTTTTCTTACCTTTGAATTTCTTCAGCACCCCTTTGAGGACCACAGTCTTCAGAGAGAAATTGCAGACATGACCTTTCATGTCAGAAGAAACAGGGATAGGCTTCTGACATTTAAGGTCATCACTTCTAGCAGTTTAAAAAGAAAACAGAAAGATTACTGGTCTGGTTGTTGATAGTTTACAGCAGGAACGGGAATCAGATGTTGTTGGACTACAACTCGCAAGATAGTTCATCTTTGGCTATAATGACAAGGAGTGATGGGAGCTGCAGTCCAGCATCTGGATGGCTCCAGGTTCCCTAGACTAGACTGATAAAGTAGACAAAACAGCTAAACCTTACTTGTTTAGTGAAAGAGAATTTTCATATTTAAGACTGCAGTCACCATTGTTTCCTACTTTAATTAGAGTTTTGAATAGGCGATTTAATGGGAAAGGCTAGAGGAGAGCAGAACGGAGACATATTTGTAATGCAAATGAACATTCTGGTCCATGGAAGTTTTCCATTTTGTATTACACAACAGCTGAAGCAAAACCACAGGTTTGAAAAGCTACCTTTTTGGAATATGACTCTTCCAGTAACAGGGGAAGGGGAAGACAGGTAGAGTCCAAAAAAGTAATACTCTGAAATCCACAAGAGTAATTTTTTCTAACCTCCACAAGACCCACTTTTAAGGCAATTCTCCAATAGGAAAAGCAGCCTTGCCTTGATTCATAACTCATAATGTGACAGCCAGTGACCTATTTCAGACTTCTGTGAGGAAGGAGGGGTTGAATGTCACCCCAATGCCTCAAGTGAAATCCTTGCAAGTGGATTTTGTATCACATAAATAAACAAAGCACAGCCCTTTCTATCCAGCACCTGCCAGTCTCTCTGCCAATGTAGGTGAAAGAAATCAGAGACCATCAGAAAGGAGAGGGATCATATTCCCACCCAAAGAAGTTATAAGGAGCCAGGGACTTGTGTGGTTGACCCAAGAGGGATGTGATGCAGTGTGCCTCTGGAACTGTATTTCCATGAATGGCTGCCACTGACCTTTCCAGTGATTCATGAAAAAAGAGCAATAGAATTTGAAAATGCAGCTCCATACCTGACTATGGCACTTGTCACGTCCTGGAAGAAAAACAGAAAAAAAGAAGGAAGATCATTCTTCTAATAGATTTGCCACTGATCATTCCAAAAACAGTGTTCTAGTTTCTTCTTCTAGCCTTCTTCCTCTTTCTTAATGCATTAGATGGCATGCCTTCCAACATTTCACAGATGGAAACTGGGGTATGTGTGACCACGCAATATCAGAATGTAGTCAAGATGGCAAAAGTTCTTCATGAGGAAGAACACACAAGCTAAGAGAGGCTGCAGCAGTGGCTTTTGCCTGAACTACTGGGAAGGGCAAGGGTCTGGGTCTGTCCCTTCCTTTCCTCTCCCCTGCTAAACTATCTACTTTTGCACTTTGAAGTCAGTTTGCACAAATGGAAATAGGCAAAGGATAAAGGAGGAGAGTAGAACAGAGAAAGTGCGGCATTTTAAAAGCAGTTGAAAAGTGGGACAAGAGAGGATTAACTGGGACTGTCCCTGCCAGTATGCTTTCGTCTGGATCAGAGGATAGGGGACATGTGGCTTCCCAGACGTTGTTGTTCTTTAACTTCCAACATTTCTGACTATTAGCAAAGCTGGTTAGGGCTGAGAGAAAGTAGCTCAACAATTTCTGGAGGAGTCACATGTTCCTCCAGCTCAGATCTAAAGAACCTGCATATGAGGTTTTCTCTACACAGTTTCAAAGAGGAGTGTCTCAGCATTCTTTGCACTGTCACAAAATAATGGTTTCTTATGATGCAGTAATTGCACCTCCTGGGATGGACCTTTCCAATCACAAGACACACCTAAAATCTTTGTCACTCCAAGTCACATCTTTTGCTGTTTTGCAGTCACAAAGGACTTTATCATACCAGCCTGCTGTCCCACCATAATCACAGTAGTTTAAGAATGGAAATATACCACCTTGGCATCATTTCTTATCACGCTTTTCCCCGCATTAGCAATTTGATAATCCATGATAATATGATCTGTTTTCTGCACTGTCGAAAATCATGAAAAAGGGGAGGGAACAAGTGATTGTAATAATAATAATAATAATAATAATAATAATAATAATAGATTTATTTATATCCCGCCCAATCACAAAGACAATTTACAACAATTGTAGCTGCCAACTGCCTCTCAAAACCAGCTGCTATGTGAATATGCACATAGCAACTGGCTTCAGGAAGCTGTTGGCAGTATAATCGCTGTGTGGGGAGAGAGAAACAGGGATTGAGGAGCAGAATCATGCCCACTCACACCACATGACTGCCTGAAAGCACAAAGGCAGTAAAAGAATAGCAGCAAGTCTGAGAGCCTATTGATGGGTTTTGCCTGTCAACAAAAAGGTGCACTATAGTAACAAATAGAATGCAAGGCAGCAGCAGGATGGATACAACATTGTGTGATAAGGACCAACCCAAGAGGCTTTTGTCCTGTTAAAATTTAACTTTTCTAGCCTCATGTGGTAAAGTCCCTAGACAAGCCTGATGCTGTGCTTGCTTAATGTTGAACCTCTTTCTGGTTTTCTCCGGCACACTACAAACCATAGGCAAGTTGTTGACCTAGCTTCTAACCACACCATTAAAGAGCACAACCATGTGCAAGCAATCCATCAGAAGGGAGCTCCCTTGCCCTGCCCAGTTCTTGGAACACCTAGCCTTGCTGGATACAAAGATTTATTTCTGATCTGGCTGTTGTACTGTATCTAGACATTAATCAATGTCAGATGTTTGGACAGTATTTCTTACTGTTTTAAATTTTTTAATTGTTTTAAAATGTATTTCATTGTGACATGGCCAAGATATAAAAAATTAATAAATAAATACTAGGATGGAGGAATAGACAGAAGTGGAGTAGTGACTGATATAACCAATGGGCACATCATAGGTATTAATGAATTGTGGCAGTGATGTCTTGCTCCACCTGTACCTGCTTTCCTTTCTTGCTACCTCTACAGTGTCACCTCAATCGTGTCATTTCACCCATTTGCATCCCTCACCAGGGCTAGCCCTATCATTGAGCAAAATGTAAAACAAAATGTAGGATGCTAAGACTGTCATTTGTCCCCAGCCTCTTGACTCAGGCAGCTCCTCTAAGAATTAGCTAGGTTGTCATCATCATCATCATCATCATCATCAATTTATGGAGCACCATCACTGAACACTGGGCCCTTGTTATCTGCTGAGGTTTGGTTCCAGGATCCCCTGTGTATAACAAAATCTGTGGATGCTCAAGTCCCATTAAATATAATGGCATAGCAAAATGGTGTCCCTTATATAAAATGGAAAATCAAGCTTTGCTATTTGAAATTTATACTTCTTTTTGAATTTTTTTCAAGCTATGGATGCTTGAATCCATGGATAAAAAATCCATGAATAAGGAGGGACAACTATACACGGCATTTTACAAGAAAAATAACGGGGGGGGGGCTTCCCTGCCCTCAGGCTTACAATCTAAATACAGTGGTACCTCGGGATACGAATTACCCAGCTTACGAATTTTTCGGGATACGAAAAAATCCCATAGGGATTTATTGTTTCGGGTTACGAACGTTTTTTCGGGTTACGAAAAAACGCCGGTGCTGTTTAAATGGAGCCGCGGCAGAGCCGCGGCTTTTTTCCCCATTAGCGCCTATGGCAATTCGGGTTACGAAGGTTTTTCGGGTTACGAAATTAGCCGCGGAACGAATTAATTTCGTAACCCGAGGCACCACTGTACCATAATCATATATATCAATGTAAATAAATACAACTGTAATCATCATTATTCTATCATCTGTAATAATACATAGTCATTTTGTTGTTGCATGCCTTCAAGTAATTTCTGATTTATGTTGAATCTATCACCGAGTTTTCCTGGAAAAATCTATTCAGAGGTGTGTTTTTTCCCTTTGTCTTCCTCTGAGCGTAGAGTGTGTGACTTGCCCAAAGCCACCCAGTCCAATTCCGTGGCCAACAAAGATTCATACTCTGGTCTCCATAGTCATAGTCCAATGCTAAAACCTGGCTCTCACACACATAATTATACTATATCTTAATATAATCTCCCTCTCTCTCTCATGCACACACACACTTTTCTTTGGGGAAGAAATATGGCATGGGAAACTGCTTTGAGCACATGTTGAGTCCCAAAGGTCGTGTTCATGAGAACACCCCCAATACCCAGTACATATGCTATGTATGGATGCAGAGAATACAGAAAAGTACCACAATCCACTCTCCTAAAATGCAGCTCTCTCCAGACATGAATGTTTCAGCCTTTAAATAGGCTAAGAAACTCCATAGCATGGAAATATCAGATGTAACCTAAGAAAATTATGGATCACCAGAGGAGTGGGAATCACAGCCAAGATAAAATAGCTCTCCTGCAGAACAGTTTTCAAGGAACAGGTCACCAAAGTGACCAAAATGTTTGGGAACTGCCCACATGAGCTTGCCCATACGGACCACTTTGCTTTCAGAAAAGATGTTAGTGTTTATAAATAAGAAGTCCCCCAACTCCATTTTGATTAAATGCATTGTATGAGGCAGCATGGCAGGGCTGTCATTTTTTAAAAAATAGTCTGCAACAGTAGAGGACCCACTGGCTGTAACTGCCCCATTTCCATACCCCTGGACTTCCTCAGGCTGTACCTACCCCTTTTTATGTGTTTGATCTGTTGTTGTTCCCCGCCTTGATCAGATAAAAGAAGTAAGAAATTGTTGTTGTTTTTGTTATTTTCAAAACCACAGAAAGACTATTTGGAGCCCCATAATGGTAGTGGAGGAAATAATGTTAAAACTAACACTGGGCTTTCTGTAGGTTTTTGATGTTGGAACATTTGACCTGGAAGTTGCACACATCCAACTATTGCTTTAAACCCATAGGTCTTGAGTTGGTCTTAAGAGCCCTTTGGTTCCAATAGGACTTATCTAAGGATATTAGCACACGTGGCTTTTAACCTGAATTATAGTTGGAGAAAAATGCCTTTGGCAATACGTATCACACGACACTGCCTCCAACCCATAGCTGCTATGTCTCCAAAGCTTGGCTAGGGTGTCCTTTTTCATTGATGGAGAAAAACCACCAATAAGCTTGCAACTGCACCACAATCCCATTAGTCCCCATGTGCAAAATGTCACTGCCATGGCAGCTGTGTTACTGACAATCATGTGGGATAACTGGCTCCTCCTCTTCGCCTGCCCCCCCACCTCACCATTCCCAAGCCTGCTGATTGACTTCATATATTTTTTAATTTCTTTTGTTTTATTTTTAAAACACTTAAACTGCAGAACTCTGGAATTCAATCAAAAAGTAAAAATAAGATTTAAAAACTGAAAGGCATGCTGGATGGAGCATTGGGCAGGGAGGCAGGGTTAAGGGGTTCTGCAGAAGAGAACATGGTGGCAGAAACAGCCCCAGTTGTACTATTGTGGAGACATGAAATAATAGCTGCTCTGAAACCAATGTTTCCATTTTTATTAACTAGCAAGAACAGGCAGCATCCTAAGAATGACAAAGTTTGGAACCAACATTGCACATATAATGTAATGTAGCTATGCCTAATTCAATGCACAAGAATAAACATTAAAACAAGACTAAATATGAAAACATTATTTAACCAAATGGGTGATACCCTTATTACAAATAAAGGAAGCACTTTAGTTTGCAGCTTCTACTGTAACAAACACTATTTTGGTCAATCCCATCCCTCCAGATGTGGTTTTTACATCCTTTTTGTTTTTTGCCTGGGCCATGGTGAAATCTCTAAATAAGAGTGGAGAATAGTATTTAATCAAGAAAATGGGTTCTTTAAGCCTGCAGCAAGCTGACTGCATGCATACGTATGGATATCTGCTATGCTGTATATCAGTTAGAGAAATCCAGTTGCTGTTCATTAACAGCACAGTAGATAGCACTATGGTGCTATAACTCAAATAATAAAGATTATTGTTATTATTGTTGTTATCATTTATAAATAAATAAATAAGAGAAGGAGAGAGACTTTTTTGTATAGCGTGAGCCAACGTGGCATAGTGGCTTGAGTGTCGTCAGACTATGTCTCTGGAAACAGACTTCAAATGTCTACTGGATGAGCTTGGGCATGTTGCAACTCTCTCAACCTCAGAAGATGGCAATGACAAAACCCCTCTGCAGCAGCTTGTCAAGAAAGCCCTGTGATAGGTTTACCAACTTAAGACCACCTCAAGTAAGCCATATCCTGATTTTAAAAAAGTTCTGTAAGAACCTTAATGCAAATCTACAAGGTGCATATTAAGAGCCCCCAAAAAAGATGGAACAAGTGGACAACAAATGGCAAAACCCAGCAAAACGCCAAGGAGCTATTTTGTGAGAACTCAACTTCTTTAGACCAACCTGAAAGTGTCTTTAAGTCTTACCTTAAGAAAATCAAGCACAGGCTCTTGCATTTTCTCCTCCAGGTCAGCAATTAGTTTGTTGAGGAGTGAAATCTCCTTGGAGAGTTCTGTGATGTTCTCATTCTGCCTCTTGGTGATGCCTTTCTCCATCTTGTCCAGTTGACCCAGAAGAAGCTGCTCTTGTTCATGCAGAAACTGACGCAGGCCTTCAAATTCAGAGAGGACTTTCTGTCTCTCAACCTCTATGGTTTTCTTTTTTTTTTAAAAAAAATCAAACTATGATCACTAGGCAGAATCACCAAAGAATCTCTCAACAGATTGTTGTTGTTGTTCATTGATAGCAGACTGCGATGTAGGTTATAGGATGGCAGGTTCACTCTACTCTTTTGCCTTCAGAGGTTGTATATACTGTAGAAGGCAAATAGCTGTACAATGTTCTTCCTGTCCTGCCGTGATCTTTTTCTTGTAAATTTCTAGTTATTACTTGAAACTTTTAAAACACATGAGTATGGTGGTTAATAGTACCAGAGTTAGAAGAGACTCCAACCCTTTGCCATGCAAGAAGACAAAATCACAGCACCCCTGACAGATGGCCATCCAGCCTCTGGTTAAAAACCTCCAAAGAAGGAGACTGATGAGTTTATCAAATGGGAGGAATTTCTCTTAAATTCAAATGAAAAGAAAGTGAGGCCAGAACGCATTCACTTAAAGTCGCTAGTTTAGTGCAATTACGTGAATGTGCATTGCATTCGAACTGGCTCCACATTGCCCGAAAATAGCATGCCATTGCCCGAATTTGTGTGTGGCAGTCTCTCATGCAATAACGTGATTAGCATGATCAGCATGATTTTAAGCAAAGTGATGCTTAAAATTCAACAAAAAAGACGTTTACTATATATGGAGCAGGAAATGCTACATGGCCAAGCTGGGTTCAGGAAAGAAAAAGGCATAAGGGTACATATTGCAAACATACATTGGATAATGGAGCACATCAAAGAATTTCAGAAGAAAATCAGTCTGTGCTTTCTATAGCCAAACCTTTGACTGTGTAGATCAAGATGGATTGCTCTTAAAGAAATGCATGTGCCACAGTATTTAATTGTCCTGATGAATAACCTGTACTCAGGACCAAAGGGTACCATCAGGAGATGGCTGTTGTGGACAGGTGACTTGGAGGTCTCTCATTCATGGGGTAGCCATAATTCAAAGTTGACTTGACAAGAGTCAACAACAATATGCTCTACTACCCTTTCACCAATATTGTCTGCATGATTATGAATTTATTTGTTGAGTCAATTCAGAATATAGCTTGGGGGGAAATTTTAACCACAACTCCCAGAATCCCACCCGCAAAATCCCAGCTATGAAAGACCAGTTTCCCCATGCCAATTGACAAGCTAATTCCCTTTAATAGTCCTGAGCTATATATCCTCATCTAATTTAAAGCTACTCCTATTTACTTCTGTCTTCTGAGTAATAACAGATACCCACCAAGAGATCCTGGCTTTTTTTGTCATCCTGCATTTTGAATTCCAAGAGCTCTTGTCTCTCTTTTTTCAAGAAATCCAAACGGTTCTGAATTTGTTCCTGAGATCCAAAACATAAAGTTTTTTTTTAAACAAAGAAAAACATTTATACAGTTTGAAGACACTTGCTTTTTTCCCCACAAGGAGCCAATAAATACAGAAAACAAACTACAAGCCCATAAACAAGTTTAAAAGAGATACGGGGAGAAAGAAGCAAAAATATACATTTTTCACTACATCAGGCTGCAACTTATCATCTATATAAAATACATGTTTTGTGATATACACACTTGTGATATAGTACAAATTTAAAGAATATAGGTTTGACAGTGCTGAGGTTAAAGCAGAGGTCTCTAAACCCAGAGTTCTGAGTTCAAATGTTAGTGAAATCTTAAACTGAGGAAGCTGCAGAGAGTTAATGCTCTAAAGAAAGGCAGCAAATTCTCCCACTTGCAGGCACCTGGAATTGGGAAAAACTCCTGTCTGAAATTGGACAGACCACCAGCAGGCAGTGCAGCAGCAAACAATACTGAGCTAATAAGACCAGTTTATCACTCAGCATAAATAAAGCCTACTTCCTAGATTCCTAATTTAAAGGAGTTGCAACCGCACCTGGCTTCATGTATCACAAATAAGGTGGAAAAGGTCTCAAGTACAGGTGGAACAGAGATGAACTTTTTATTTCTCCTATTATATTGCATTATAGGCCAAAATTTCAGGGAGGGATGGAATAGCTGTGTTAGTCTGTTGCAAAAAACAAATAAGTCTTGTGGCACCTTAAATACTTACAAGAGCTATTTGGTGTGAGATTTTAGATTGCAGGCCAATGGTTATTCCAGCTCAGACATCAGAAGGGCTGCCAGGCCCAGGAAAACCCAGAGAAGTGAAGACAATCATCAGCCACCCAAAGGGAAGGTATTTTTACCATACATCAAAGGAGTCACACAGAATAGGCAAAGTGGTGAGGAAGCACAACCTGTAAATGGCTTACAAACCGACCAAAAAAAATCCAGCAAATGCTTCGCTCAACCAAGGACCAGAGAGACCCTCTCACAGCTGCAAGAGTTTACCGCAACCATGCAGCTGCAGACAAGTCTACATAGGGACCACCAAACGCAGTATGCAAACAAGGAACACAAGAGACACTGCAGACTGGGCCATCCAGAAAAATCAGCAGTAGCAGAACATGCCACAAACCATCCTGGGCATAAAATACTGTTTGAAAACACTGAAGTTCTGGACCATGCCAACCACTACCAGGTCAGGATGCACAGGGAAGCCATTGAAATCCACAAACACTTGGACAATTTCAACAGGAAAGAGGAATTCCTTAAAGTAAACAAGGATTGGCTACCAGTCCTGAAAGATAGCAAGACAAAGGAGTTTATCGCACACGCGTTTGTAAACGATCCGAGGTCTGTACGGTAACGGAACGGAACGGATTTTATCGCACAGCCTCGTTACCAACATGTTTACAGTGCGTACCCGTTCCGTTCCGTTCGCGTAAAATGTCCCCAACGATTTGTTTCCGTCCTCCCTCTCCAGTAAACGTTATGAGAACGGAAAATCCCCCCGTGTGCGATATCCTACGCGTTCCAATTCCATCCCCGTCCAGTCCCTACAGTAACGATGGTCCAGCATGACATCTTTCCTATACCTGGTCCCCTTGCAAGATGTTTTAACGACTTTCATCAGTGAAAATTATAGAACATGTAAGCATGTTTGTATATGAAAAAAAAAAACCAGGAAACTGTGTTTGGTAACGATCTCGGGTAGGTATGTTAGGTTTTGAATAATTGTCCCGCTGCAACAAGACAACTGAAGACCTAAAGTAAGCCATGACTTAGGACCTAAAATGTCCAACATTTTGTGCTTTAGTTTGGTGCTGCATTTGTCCTACTGTTTGTTCTACATTTTGTCCTACATTTATTCCCTGGCAATAGTGCACTATAATGGCAACATTATGGTAGCTTTGCCTGAAATATCCAATTAATTCAGGGACAAATGAAAGAACAAAGCTATGGAGAAAATCTACTTTGTAACCACCATCTCTGCGGTGATGGAAAGGTAGATAGTCATTCCAGCAGATCTGTGGGGGGAACGTCCTCTGCATACATGAGCTCAGCAAGGGCATGCCTGAGAGCTATTTTTCTAAAATGCAAGCGGTAAAACAGTGCCCTCCTTCTTCTCCATTCCCGCTCCATAAACAGGTAATGGGCAATGACATGGAGAAGAACCAATACATGGGAATCCATGTCAACAGGGAATAAGGAGGGAAAGAGAATAACCCAAGCTCCCTTTCGAAACCGCTCGCCAATTTTTTCCTGAACTGCGCATGTGCAAAGACGGGGTGTTCGGGGCGTCATCGGGATGCGACCCGGCTGTGTGGTGAAATTCATTCACAGCGAGGTCCACAAACGACAACAGGTCGTTCTATCGAAAAGCGGAGTGCGATAGCGATCGTTCTTGTTGCGATCGCATAACGCTGACAACACTTAATGCGATAGCGTTCGTCGTCAGCCCGTTTCCTGATCTGTCCGGCTTGTAGACATGAACGGAACGGGAAAACTGTAAGTGCGATAAGGTCCAAAGACTCAACAAATGCAAGTGGGAAATCCCCCAGCAGACAATGAGCACTATCAAGCAGACATCAATCTTCTTTTGCAGACCCTCCACCCTGAGGCCTGCCATTAGCAACAAAAACAATATACATGCAAATTCACGCCTGCCTTTCCAGGTCACATTTTATATATACCCAAGTCCTTTCCAGACAAACATTCTCTGAAGATGCTAGCCATAGATGCTGGCAAAACATCAGGAAGAAACTTTTCTGGAACATGGCCACATAGCCCCAAAAACCCACAAAAAACTATGGATGCCGGCCATGAAAGCCTTTGACTTTACATTGCATCTACACTGCATAAATAATTCAGTATGACAGCACTTGAACTGTTATGTTAAAACAGCAATGACGTGAAAATAAAGTGAATGGAAAGTTGGCAAAAACGACACCTTTTTTTACTTTCCGGAACATTAGTTTGCTTTATTTTTGCATTATTACTGTTTGATGCAAACACATCTGAAAAAAATCCCACATTGCAGTTTTTTTCTACATTTAAAATCCCGTTTCTGAGCGGGATTCGTCTAGTGTGATAAGGCTATATGGGACATTGGTAACTGTATGAGGCAGATGGCAGGTTGTGTAAGAGATACAAGAGAGTCTTTCCCATCTCCAGGATTATATCATAGCAGTTTGGAGAGCTGGGGTGCATCTACATGACAGAAATAATGCACTTTGACATGACTAAGTGTTGTAGCTCCATCCTATGGAACTTTGAGATTTGTAGTTTTACAAGGTGCCAAGATTCTGTAGGATGGAACCATGGCAGTTAAAGTGCTGTAAAACTGCATTATTTCTACAGTGTAGATGCACCCTTTGTGATCATATATGGGCATAAAGGGTCTGGGTGCCAAATATCATACCTAAGATCTCAAGGAGGCCAAAGCAGAGGAAAGTAATACAGTTGCTGGCCTGCAGCTCCATCTGGCACCTGATGAGGATTTGCTGCCTCTCACATATAATTTCTAAAATTAGATATTTCTGGCCTCAGGACTGCCTCAAAGCTATGGCTTTAGACTTGGAAGAGGAAGCACCTATCCTTACATATGTGACTATCACACCAATGCTTAGTGCAGGCAGTCCTATTGTCTCTTCTTTTTTATTCTGATGCATGTCCAAAGTTTTAATACGGATGCTAGAAAATTTTATTGATTTTTAATTATAGTTTATCTTTCCTCCAATGAGCCTGAAGCAGTGTTCACTGCACTATTCTACCCCATTTTACCCTCATAACAACCCAGTGAGGTAGGTCATTTTGAAGAAGAAAAAACTAGCCTAAGGTTTTTCTGAGGGTTGCATGGCTCAATATGAACTTGAAGCTGGATCTCCCAAGTGCATATCAGGATGGAAATCATGTGGTCCTGCAAATGTTACTGGACTCCAATTCCCAGAATTGCTAAGCATTATTTATGCTAACTGGGGCTGCTGGGATTTGCAGTCGAACAACACCTGGAGTGAGGCGTGTTTTCCTCCTCTCCACTAGTTAATATATCTAAAATTATTAATGAGGACAAACAAAAACTAGGAGAGACTTCAGCAGTTGGCTTTTGCCTATGTGTTCTGGGAAGGGCAGGATTCTGCCCTCTTCTCTTCCTGCTGCAGATTTAATTCAGTGCAAACCACTTTGAACTCAGCTTGCTGGAACTGATGTAAGCTGAGGATAAAGGGGAAAAAGGGGAGAAAGAGAAAGAAACCAAAACATTTTAAAAGTAGCTGAAAAGTGGGGTCACAGAGAATTAATTGGGACTGTCCCTGCCAGATTGTGACACTTTGGGAGTATGTCTGCATCATAATTCCTTGTATGCAGGGGGTGGAAACAAATCAGAAACAGTGCTCCCCTCAAATTTGGAATCCTTCCCCAGCTGCATTCAAAATAAAAATCAAAACATCAAGAGATCCAGCATGGTGTGATCTGGGTGTTGGACTAGGAGTGCATCTGAATCTACACTGTAGAAACGATGCACTTTGACACAACTTTAAATGCCGCGGCTCCATCTTACTGACTCCTGAGATTTGTAGTTTTGTAAGGCAATAGCACTCTATAATTTCCAGGATTCTATAGGACGGAACTGCAGCACTTAAACTTAAACAGTGCCAAACTGTGTTATTTCTACAGTGTAGATGTGCCCTAGGATACTGGGAAATGAAATCTCCACTCGGAAACCCACTGGTCAATGCACGGTGATCTTGGGCAAGTCATGGTCTCTTAGCCTCAGAGGAAGGCAAAGATTGAACTCCCTCTGAACAAATTCTGCCAAGAAACCCCCTAATAGGTTCACCTTAGGTTTTCCATAAGTCAAAGATGAATTGAAGGCATGAGATCCAGCTGCACATCCCCCACATGAAACCTGGTGATGCATAAACTATACTTCCTCCACATGAAACCTGGTGATGCATAAACCTGAATGAGTCACTATGCATGTGTGCATGTGGTTATCGGATCATGCATGGAAGGGGAGGTTTGCAGAGGTGCTCAGGAAGAGCTCTAGCATTGCTAGTGTTCCCCAAGTCAAGTCAAGTTCTAGGGGTGCCCAGACCATCTGCTCTACAGCTCTACCACGTTTATCAGCTGCAGGTTCTATTTTAAGCAACTATTTTCACCACCAGTGACATAAAGAGCAACAGTCTCAGCTCCTGTCCTCCAGAGAACCAGGGTCAGCCTGGGATCTTATTCCCACTTTGGGAAGCCTCCCTCCCAGAAATAGATCAGGAGTTTAATTACTTGTTTAACCTTTTCTTGCCTGACAAGCTCAGTCTCCACAGATGAATGACTGCAAAGAAAGTCTGTGGTCGAACAGAGAGCAAGATTCCATTCATCTTTGGAATTCGATGGCTGCTGCTACATTGCAGAAATAATACAGGTTGACACCATTTTAACATCCGTGGCTCAATGCTATGGGATTATGAGATTTGCAGTTTCTTGGGGGCACCAGAGCTCTCAATAATAATAATAATAATAATAATAATAATAATAATAATAAATTTTATTTATATGTCACCTTTCCCATAGGATCAAGGAGGCTCACATTAGATAAAACATAACAACAATTAACAGGGAAGGCAACATATTTCACAAAACTACAAACCCCAGAATTCCACAACATTGAGTCACAATAGTTTAGTTTCAAACTGCTTTATTTCTGCAGTGCGGATACACCCTATATCCTAAACTTGCAGCCTTTGTTTTTTTCTGTCACTTCTGACCTTGTGTGTTGAACAGATGCAGGGGTGCCTGGCCTTTTTTCACACCATGTTTCTTACAATATTTATATACTGCTTTCTGGAAGTTGGGGGGAAATCCACAAGGTAGTTATCCAGTGACCATGCTAAAAATTTTGTGCCATGAAGAGCTTCAACTGGCTGACTCCTGCATTGACACACTGCACAGGAGCAGCCCGAATTGTTTTTCAGGACAACTACGGTAACAATCCTACATTTTTGTTAGTTTAGAATACAATAATATTATTCACAAGGGCACACACAACAAAGGGGCACCTTGAAGGCTAACAGATTACAGTGGACCCTTGTTATATGCTGGGGTTTGGTTCCAAGATCCCCTGTGTATAGGGTTGCCATAGCGCCGGACCTCCAAACCGGGAAAAATGTAGGACAAAATGTTCAAATGTAGGACACACAAAAATGTGTCCTACATTTGAAAATTATGTACTACTTTTACCTTGCGATCGTGGCGGGCAAGTGGCGAGGGAAGCCTCCACTTAAGCGGCTTCCCTCCCCGCCTGGGCCCCGCACGATCGGCGGCCAGGATCCGGGGCCTCGCTCTTTCCCTGGCCCCAGCGGAGGCCAGAAGGAGGCGAGAGCCCCCCCGGCGAGCCACGGCCCTCGCTCGTTCCTGGCCCCCAGCGGAGGCCAGGAAGGAGGTGAGGAGCCCCCGCGAGCTCTTGCGGCCTCGCTCGTTCCCTGGCCCCCAGCGGAGGCCAGGAAGGAGGCGAGGAGCCCCCCGGCGACGCCCCTGGCCTCCCTGTTCCTGGCCTCCTGCGGAGGCCAGGAAGGCGGCGAGGAGGCTCAGGCGAGGTGGGGAGGTTGGCGCGCTGCCCCAAGAGGCCCCCCTCCCTGCAGCCTCCTCCGCCTCAGCCTCGCTGCCCCTCCTTTTCCTCCTGCACGGCCCTGCTGCGGTGGCGGAGGAGGAGGGCAGCTGAGGGCCCCAGGGTTGCCCAGCAACCCCGCTGCAACCGGGCTTTTCCCGGTTTTTGCTGCACCCGTGCCGTGACCGGCAGGTGCAGCCAAAACCGGGAAAAAAACCCGGTTTGCACCGGGTTATGGCAACCCCCTACTGGTATAACAAAATCCTATGGATGCTCAGTCCCATAAACATAATGACACAGCAAAATGGTGTCCCTTATTAAAAAGGAAAATCAAGGTTTGATATTTGAAATTATACTTTTTGGCACCTTTCAAACCGTGCTTGATCCGTGTAATAAAAATCCGTGTATAAGAAGGGCCGATCTTACTAATGTCAGAGTCTGGAAGAGACAAGGAAAAATTTATCAGTCCAACAAGGTTTTGTTCTTTTCTTGCAGTCTCCTTTCCACATGAGAACCAAGGGGCAATCTGGATCTGCAGCTATGCTGCAGAATTAATGCAAAATGACATTGCTTTAACTGCCATGGCTCAATGCTTATAGGATCTGGGATTGTAGTTTGTGAAATATTTAGCCTTCTCAGTCGCATGCCCTGGTGCACAACAAATATAAACCCGGATTCCATGCATAAGCCACCTGACAGTTACGCGTGCCAACTACATTTAATTCTGCATGTTAATTCTGAAAGGCAAAAGTATGGGTTTCTGTTCAAAATAATTGTTTTGGGTGCTTTGGCCCTGTTTGAATAGTCCAGAGCCACCACTGCCTGATCCCACTGGAGAGAATTCGACATGTCAGTTTTTACTATTTATTACTATTATGATTTGTTTTGTTATTTTTTTGTTATTGTTATTTGCTATGTCTTCTGGGGTTGTGGTTTTGTGGGTTTTTCGGGCTATGTGCCATGTTCTAGAAGATTTCTTCTGCGTTTTGCACAGCATCTGTGAACTGGCATTCTTACGAATGCTTGGCTGAAAAAAGTTGGTTGTTGTGTATATCATACATGTGGTACCTCGGTTACGAAATTAATTTCGTTCCGCCGCGCTTTCGTAACCCGAAAAGCCTTCGCAAGCCCGAAAACCCATGGCGCTAATGGGGAAAAGCCGCGATTTCGTGTGAAATCGCGGGCCACGCACAAAATTTTCTTCGTAACCGAAATACCTTCGTATACCCGGACAGTTTCCTATGGATTTTTTCGTATCCCGGAAATTGTACGTGGGTATTTGTATCCGTGGGTACCCCTGTACTGTGTGAGCCTGGGAAGCAGGGTGTTTGCATTTGTTTTGTTCTGTTGCTGCATGGCAGGCCTCAAGCTGGGAGGCTAATGCAAACAAGGATTAATGTCTGCTAATTTGTGATCATTATCTGCAGGGAAAGCCCGTGACTCTGAGTGGTTTCCCATTTGCATTTGCTGAGTCCTTATTTTGCTGTTCCTCAGGACTGGTAGCCAAAGTTTGTTCACTTTAAGGGTTTCTTCTTTCCGGTTGAAATTATCCAGATTTTGTGGATTTAAATGGCTTCTCTGTGCATCCTGACATGGTAGTGGTTGGTATGGTCCAGAACCTCGGTGTTTTCAAACAGTATTTTATGCCCAGGATGGTTTGTGGCATGTTCTGGGGATTAATTTTAAGTTGTATTGATAATTGTTATGCCGTTTTTATTGGTATTATTGTTGTTATTTGCTATGCATTCTTCTTGCTATTTATTATTATTGTAAATTTCTATGTTATTATTCTATTGTTATTGCTATGTATTTTTTTTACTGTTGTAACCCGCCCAGATTTTTCATGATTGGGCGGGCCATAAATAAATAAATAAATAAATAAATAAATAAATAAATGAATGTCCAATGCATGGAATAGGATGGGATGGGGTAGGATGCCATTCCATTTCTTTTCAATATATCTAGGGCCATTTACACTGCACAGTTACAGCACTGTGATCCCACTTTAATTGTCATACATGCATTATATGGAATCTAGGAATTTGTAGTTTGGTGAAGCACTAGAGCTCTCTGGCTTAGAATTCTAAATGCCCTCCTTAAACTGCATATCCCAGAATTCCAGAAGATGGGTGCCTCTTAAAATAGAAAACAGCACTATAAGTGCTCTAGCTCCATCCTATAGCATCCTGGGATTTGCAGTTTTACCAGATTTTTAGCCTTTTCAGCCAGAATGTGGGTACCTCACAAAACTTCAAATCTCTGGTTCTGTAGGATGGAGCCATAGCAGTTAAAGTGGTGTCAAACAGCATTATTTCTACAGTGCAAATGCACCCAAGACTGCCATCAACCCCTCCCCAGCCCTGGTCTGGTCACATTTAATCTTGAGAAACATAGCTTCTGTCTACATTTCCTTTTAAATTTTTCTAACTATGGGTTTTGTGGGAAGACATCACACCACAGTTGCTCAAAGCATAATGCCAATGATTCCACTTCACCTCATTTGAGACCTCTCCTCTGAGAAAGGGTGAAAAAACCAGCAGCCAACCCCTGAAAGTCCACACCATGCCTTCATTTCAATCCTTCTTTCATGGATAGACTTGCTGTCCCACCCATGCTGCCCTAAAATGCCACTTAAAATTAAATTCCTGGTGAAAGCCAGCTTTAATTTTGGGTACAGAGTTTTCCACTTTTAGTAATGACTTCCAAGTTATTCAAGGCAAAACCCTTCAGTTAGCATGGAGAGATTGTCACAGCATTTGCCAGAGAAGAGAGATGGATCCAAAACAGGAAGAGGCAGGATACAAATAAATATTATTATTGTTATTAGTGCTTGGAATGGGTTAGTTTTTGTGTTAAATTTTGCAGAATCTCACAGCAAACACAGCCAATTATAGTCAACATAGGCCCAGTACACATGGGCTCTTTGCGATGCCCTCGTCATGTGACAGCGTTGCCTGGGGGTGGAGCGCCCACATGCCCTGCAACCCTAGCATGTGACGAGGGTGTAACAATTGCGGCACCCTGTATACATGGGCGCCACCATTGTTATGTAAGCACTGCGTGGCATCCACACGGCATGGTGCTTATGTAACCAGTGCGCCAGTGCGCCGCCACAGCTTTAGAAGAACCTGCTTTTTGCGGGTTCTTTTTCCGCCACCAGGAAGCCACACGGTTTGGCAGCTGCAGCTTCCCTCCAGTGGAAAAACATGCACCAGGAGTCCACCCTTTTTGGGCAGTCTGTTCCGCGCCATAGCTAGTGGCTTCCCTGGCTAGAGAACTGTGAGTTATAGTGTTGTCCTTGTTGCTGTGTGGCTTCAAGTTGTTTCTGATTTAGAGGAACCCTAAGGCAAACCTATGGCAGGTTTTTCTTGGCAGGTTTCTTCTTGCCCAAGGTCACCCAGTGAGTTTCCATGTCTCAGCAGGGATTCGAACTTTGGTCTCCAGAGTCATAGGCCAACATTAAAACCACTACAACCCTGCCCCCCCCCCCCCCCCCAAAAATTACTATACCTTGTATTCTTGGGCTGCCTCTTCTACGGGTACCACGCTGTGAGGTCTGTGGTCCCGAGAGCGGTCGCACACCACACAGATGGTCTTCTGGTCATCCTTACAGTAGAGTTTCAGGGCCTCCTTGTGCTTCTCACAGAGCCCATCTTCCTCAAGGCCCTTCCCACCACGCAGGATGAACTGGCTGATGATCTCGGACATGTTGGCTAGCTGTCTGTTGGGCCTGAAGTTCCTCTCCTTGAAAACCTCTCTGCACTGGGGGCAAGGGAACTCCCCCTCCAGGCTCTTCCAGCTCTTAGTGATGCAACTTCTGCAGAAGTTGTGGCCACATTCAATGGACACAGGGTCTTTGAAGTACTCCAAGCAGACGGAGCAAGTGGCTTCATCCTGGAGGTTCCCTGGAAGAAAGACGGCAGCCATGGCTTCTTCCTGGCCAGCTGAAGTGTTGTCTCCTTCCCCTCCTTTAACAGCAACGTACAGGGAACGAATGCTTGGCACGAAACACAAGGCGGGTATTTCCTTGCCAGAAGCCAGCTGGTGTCCAGAGGTCATCTCTGCGGTTTCTGGTTTCTTAAATTGGCGACAGGTCACTCTCTGAACAAAATAGGAACTGTTCAGGCCTCGTTTGAGTTTGAGGGGAGAAGAAAAATCACAGCACTACCAGGCCTCCTTTGGGTCGGAGGGACAAACAGAACTTTCCGAAGCCCTGAGCCCACATGACCAGTGAAATTTCATCAGTCTCAGCTGGGCTGGGGACAGACAGTGATTCATTTCTAACAATAGAGCTGGGAAGGCACAGATGTGCCAGGAATATTTTCCCTTCTGACCTGGAAGTTGTTCCCTACTAGTCCCAGCTGTATAAACTTGATGCTGGTTTCCTTCAGACATAAGGAAAGCTGTCTCTGAACAGCAGGCCCTTGGTATCTCCTTGGATTTGGTTCCAGAACCTACCTTCCTTCCTCTTCCCCCCATGGATACCAAAATCTGTGGATGCTGTAGTCCCATTATATCTAATGGTATGATATTATGGTATCAGAGCCAGTGGGGTATAGTGGTTTGAGCAATGAACTACAACTCTGGAGACCACGGTTCGATTCCCCACTTAGCCATGAAAACCCACTGGGTGACCTTTGATGAGTTACAGACTCTCAGCCCCAGAAAACCCTGTGATAGGTTTGCCTTAGGGTTGCCATATGAGAAATGACTTGAAGGCAAACACAAACAAAATATGGTATATAAACAGCAAAATTAAGGTTTGCTATTTATTTTAAAGCTGTGGATGCAGAATCTTTGGATGCAGAATCCATGGATATATAAAGTAAAATGTACAAAATCGGAAGTATTGTTTCATTCCTACCTCCCATGTTCTGGGAATGAGACTTTGTAGTTGAAAATGCTTTTAAGTTTATAGCTGATGTGCCCTGGTTTGAGGGGAACAAACATGACAAAAATTTCTGAAATCAGGTGCAATTATTCAAAACATCAGACAGCCACAGTCCCTAATCCCCAGCATGGAGCAGGGCTGGTTTTGTGCATCATTGACACTGATGAAAATGGAACTCCACACCAGTTGTAGCAACTATGCCACCCCGCAACAGTAGCTGAGAGAATTAGCAGAAGGCCCTTGAGTTGGATTCCAGATGCAACTGGAGTTAGACTTTACATGATTCTCCCAGGCTCAACCCCATCCCTTAAAATGGTAGTAGTAGCCTTCCTTAAAGAGATGCTGTTTGATCTGCTGAACCAATGCACCAAGAAGTGTGATGAGAACTTAGGAAATATAAAGTATAATTACTGCAGTGAACACACAATGTCTCAAGGTTAAAGGTAAAATGGTTTATAGATCAGAAATATGTGCCAGTTTAGCAACCCAGGCTACTGGGAGCTCCTCCATTTCCCTTTCTCAAAGAGCTCTTGGAATATTCTCTGAAGGAAAAAGACAGATTAACTTTTCATGTGAAGACAACAAAGAGCAACCAGCTGCATTCTCAAACTTTATCTGAATCACTGCAGTTTTCCTTTTAGCAGTTTAGGTTCTTAACACAGTTAATAATAATAATACATTTTATTTGTGTTTCCCTGGCTCTCCCATAGGATCGAAGCGGGGTTACAGACTAATTAAAAACCATTACACAATCTCATAAAAACAGGATAAATAAACTCCAATATAAAATTCTACAAACTCTATGGACAACATACAGCAGGTTAAGGCAGGGAATCAATCGCATCGAAAATACTATTCATTCTACAGAGGGGGAAGGCTTGGCAAAAGAGAAAGGTTTTAAGTCTCTTTTTTAATGATTCCAGGGGGGTCATAAGACAGAGCTCCTCGGGAAGACTATTCCAGATCCGCAGGGCTACTACAGAAAAAGCCCTCTGGGATGTGGAGACATATCTGAAAGATGGTATTTCCAACAGGTTCTTCCCGATGTTCTAAGTGTGCAGGGCGGATTATATGGGGAGATGCCGTCCCTCAAGTAACTTGGGCCCAAGCCATGTAGGGCTTTATAGGTGATAACCAACACCTTGTATTGCGCTCGGAAGCGAATGGGCAGCCAGTGGAGATCTTTCAAAATAGGTGTTATATGGTCTAACCTGGATGCACTGGTGACCAATCTGGCTGCCATGTTTTGTACTAGCTGAAGTTTCTGGACTCGGTACAAGGGTAGCCCCATGTAGAACGCATTACAGAAATCTAAGCGAGAGGTTACCAGAGCATGTACCACAGTTTCAAGGTCCCTTTGGCCCAGGTAGGGTCGCAGCTGGCCTATCAACCGAAGCTGATAGCAAGCACTTCTGACCGTCGTATCTACTTGAGATGTCAACTGCAGAGACGAGTCCAGAAGTACTCCTAAACTGCGAACTTAGTCCTTCAGGGGAAGTATGACCCCATTCAGGACAGGTGGGAAAATTTCCTTCACTGGGCCTGGGGAACCTATCACCAGTACTTCCGTTTTCTCTGGATTCAGACTGAGTTTGTTTTCCCTCATCCAGCCCATTACCGACTCCAGGCAGGCAATCAGAGGAGAGATGCCATCCCTAGTCACTGCATCAGTCGGAGACACAGAGAAACATATTTGGGTGTCATCAGCGTACTGATAACACCATGCCCCGTGTCTCCAGATGATCTCTCCCAGCGGTTTCTTGTAAATGTTAAACAAAGTAGGGGACAAAATAGCTCCCTGAGGCACCTCAGATGTTAGTTCCCTCTTAGAGGAACAAGTGTCCCACAACTGCACCATCTGGAATCTGCCTGAGAGGTAGGATCGGAACCACTGGAGTGCAGTGCCCCTGATACCCAGCTCCCTCAGGCACTCCAGAAGGATACCGTGGTCAATGGTATCGAAAGCCGCTGAGATGTCCAAAAGCACCAACAAGGTCACACTTCCCCTGTCGATGCCCAGATGGAGATCATTGACTAAGGCAACCATGGCAGACTCAACTCCGTATCCTGCTCTGAAGCTGGTTTGAAATGGGTCCAGATAATCGGTTTCATCCAAGACTGCTTGGAGTTGGAAGGCGGCCGCTCTCTCGATCACCTTACCTAAGAATGGCAACAAGGAGACCAGTCTATAATTATTTCTCACCAGGGGGTTCAGGGAGGGTTTCTTGAGCAAAGGTTTAACTATTGCTAATTTCAAATTCGATGGAAATTTACCCTCCCTGAAGGATGCATTAATTATGAGTTGTAATAATGATGTTACTGTATCACCACCCTGGGCGGTCAACCAAGAAGGACAGGGATCGAGAGAGCACGTCGTCTTCTTAACACTTCCAAGAAGCTTGTCCACTTCATTGGTATGTACAAACTCAAAGTGATCCAGTTTAATAGAAATGAAACACTCCACCAGTTACTGTAATGCAAAACAGCACTTCCAAAACTTCTACCAAAGCAATATGAGACACACAATGCAGTTAGTACTGTATGTGGAAACTTTCTGGGGTCTGTGGACAAGCATCAGAGGGTTCATGAACTGGTTGCAAAAATTGTTTCCTTCTTCCTTCCCTCCTGTTACTCTATCCCCCCCCCAGTCACAGTGAATTTCAGAGTAAAAATTAATCTTTCTAGTGTTTGTTTTCAACATGTGACAACCCTAAATTCAAGGGTTGAATTGGGCAGAGATAATGCAGAGGATGTGCAAAGTAGTCATTCAGAGCTGAAGTGTTCAAAATACAAATAAATACATCAGAAATGAACCATCTGAAGATATTCAAAAATGTGTGCCTACATGTGGGCATACACACAGGACTAGGAAATCTTAAAAACAAACAGGGCTGCTGCTATTCCTAATCCATGTGGACAAGATGTTACCAGGTTTAATGCAAATAATGCAGAGACCTGTGCACCCTTGATTTGAATTTACACTGAAAAGAAACTCATGTGGTTTGCAAGGCTTGTGATGATGAGTTAAATTAAAAACACCTAGAGTTGCATGCAAGGAGCAAACTGATTGAAAATAATCTGCAGCACATTCAAATTACATTTAGAGTATGCTGTAGTCAAGATCAGTGCTTCTCAGACTATTTGATACAGGAACAGTGAATTTCCCCAACCCAGTGTGCCAGAGACCAGCACCATACTTGTGAACATTTGCCAATTTTTTTTTCCTTTCCTGGAAACTCTCCAGGGACTGGCAGCTGATGGCTTATGGACTGGTCCCGGCCCAAGGAGTAGTTTGAGTAACACTCATATAGATTTTGCCTTGGTGCCTTTCAAGAGTGCAGTACTTTCACAAGAGTATTAGTGTAATACTGCCATCTGTCTGAAATGGAAGAAAGAGAGGACTACATCATTTGTTCAAATCCCTGCTGGGCCATGGAAACCCACTGGGTAACCCTCAGTGACTCACTCTCTCTCAGCCTCAGGGAATGGCAATGGCAAACCCCCTCTGAAGAAACTTGCCAAGAAAACACTGTGATTAGTGTTGTCACATGTCGGAAACTACTTTGAAGGCACACAACACACATACACAAGCCTCACATAATGTACAAACATATGGCACATATGGCCCAGGTGATGTTGAAAGAATTGTTGTTATGTGCCTCCAGGTCATGTTTGACTTATGGCGACCCTCAGGTGAACCTATCACTTGGGTTTTCTTGGCAAGACTTGTAGAGAAGTTTGCCATTGCTTTCCTGAGGCTGAGGAGGATATCACACGACTGAAATTGGAAGTATAATCAAGTGTCATTCTGAACGCAATCATGCATATTCACGTTATTTCACGAAAGGTTACCACACACGATCGCTGGCAGTCCGAACACACTCTGAACGCAAACACGCGTCAATCCACAGTTAAGTAAATTCAGTGAACTAATGAAGTCACAAACCCTGTTCCTAGGCAACTTCGCACTCAGTGCGCTGTTGTTTGGTGTGATGTACATGTCTCCTTTGGTCCTGCCCCCCCCATCTCGAAGGGGGGGCTCCAATGAAGCCACACTGCAATTCTGCTTTAATTTTGCTTCCACTTGTCCTTCAGCATTGCTGAGGGGGGGCTGCTGCCTGCTAATTAAGAGGCATGGACCGGGAGCTATTGGATAACCATTATATTCACGTTTTCACATGACAAGAGTGAATATATGCTCATTTTAATGTGAATAGCGCATGTTCTTTCAACCATTCTTCCCCTCCCCCCCTTTTGTAAATTGTGGGGTTCCTTGGTTCCTCTCTCTCACTCGCCTAAATATGCTATGCTCCAGTCATCTGGAGTCTCACTGAGCATGCACAAGGGTGCCCATTCGCAATTAAGAACCCACCGATGTGATGGCGTACTTTGCACAGAATCTGGGTCACGTTCGAGGAGGCCATTACAGTGAATTTAAGGTGTGATAAGTAATCACGTAATTGCTTGAATTTTCAAGTTCACCTCACTATCTTCTCTTTTGAAATTGAGAGCCTCCCATCCCGTGTGATAAACTCCTGAGTGCGTGTGATTTGCCCAAGATCACCCAGGAGTTTGAAAGGCTCCTGGTGAATCCCACATGTTTTCTTCCCAGTGATGCTTTCTGCTATCTCAGATCTCATTCGAGAGAGAATGAAAAGGAAAAAAGCCATATTTCCCCACTGCTGCCTAGAAGACTATTTTAAGTTCTCATTTTCCTGAAAACATTTCCTAGCAGCATAAACTCTATAGCAAGAAATAGAAACTGCTAGCACTTTCTGAACACACAAACACACACATATAGGAAGAGTAAATGCATATGCATATATATAAAGTTGAAAAGAAATGTCTGTTAAAATACAATAAAGACAATGCAAATCAGTGGTGTGAGGAGCATACTCCTCTGACTGCATATATAATGCATATACATGTACACACACATATACATTTATATATATTTTTATATATGGCACCTCTGAAAGGTGCCATATTGATGAAACATTCCTTGCGGATTGCTAAGGAAAGATTAGCAACATACCGTATATAGTCAAGTCGAAAAATGTATGCCCCAAAAGGAACTCCAAAATCCTGGGTAGACTTATGGAAGGGTCAATGAGTTAATACTAAAAAAATTTGTGAAAGAAGTGCCCACCTTCCTCTGTAGCCTTGTAACAGCTCCTTGTTTGAAGCCCCAGCGCCAGCTCTCATTTCCTCCTCTCCTCCTCTCTCCCTCTTCTGTGTGTGTGTCTGTTTCCCTCTCTGCCTTCCGGCGCAGCCAGACCTAAGCTGCTGCTGACTTGCTGAGGAAAGGAACATAAAGTATGCCCAGGCTTGTACCCCGTTTTGCCTGGAAGTCCTGGGGGTGAAAGGCAAAGAGAGATAATGCTGTGTTCCCCATTTCTGCAAGCTATGGGCCTGGGGGGTCTTGGGGGATGAAAGGCAGAGAGAGATAATGCTTTGTCCTCCATTTCTGCAAGCTATGGGCCTGGGGGGTCTTGGGGGGGTGAAAGGCAGAGAGAGAAACTGTTTTGTCCTCCATTATTTCTGCAAGCCATGAATCTTGGAGTCCTGGGGGTGACAAGCAGAGACACAGCGGGGTCTGTCCTCCTTTTCACAAGCCATGAGCCTTGGAGATGCTTCTTGTAAGGGGAAGAGTGTGTGTGCGCATGTGCACGCTGAGGTTTGTTTCCCCTTTTCCATGCTGAGACTGATGCTTGGGAGAGGTCCAGAGAGTGAGATATAGGCAGGGAAGTGGTACTTTGTTTTCTCCCCTCCTTTAGATCTTTTGTAACATCCTCCAGTGTTTGCCCATCAACTTATCCATGGGTCATATCAAAATCCATGATTTTAGATCCAAAAACTGCCCTCGACTTATGCATGAGGTCGACTTATACATGAGTATATACGGTACTTTGATGAGTGAGCTTTTCACTGAATTAAACCTTCCTGTTTTTAGGTAATGGATACCTCTTGTTGCAAAAAGCACCAAAAGTGCTGCAGGATGGAAGTGCTAAAACCCTTCATTTGTTTTCTTGCTGCTTTCGAAAACAGTAGGATGGAAAAGTGGAATAAATCAGTGGTATGTACACTGCAGGTGCTACATAAATGATAACACCAAAATGTTCATGACTCACCTGCAGTGTCCTGACAAATCCATCCAACTAATCCTATTCTGTCCAGTGAAACCCTGCAGCTGACTAAGCTTTGTCAGTGTATAAATAAAACTATTTGAGATCTTTTTTGCACACTTCCCCATCACTAACTTTAATAAAACCAGGGCTCATTTTTCTATAAATGATCCACAAAACATATCACTCTTTAGAGCAACGCTGAGCCAGCATGAAAGAACATGCAACACTCAATGAATTGCCACAGGACAACCCAAAGAGAAATAGTGAAATGTATTGAACAATGTGTAAAGGTGGTTTGAGGCGGTGAGGTTGTGTTTTGGTTTTCACATCATATAGACATCTCAGCTATTATCACAGGGTCCTTTACAAAGCATTCAACACTTTATATATTTTACTTTTATGAAAATCAGAACATTCAGATTAATATTTTGGCAGAGATTTGTCAATTTCATTTAAAGACCAGCTTAAAATAAGTCAAGTGGAACACACTCCCTCTAAGAGTGATGAAATTTCCCTCCTTGGAAGTCTTTAAACAGAGGCTTGGTGGCCATCTGTCAGAGATGCTTTGATTGGGAGTTCCTGCATGACGGGGATTGGACTGGATGGCCCTAGTGGTCTCTTCTAACTCTACGATTCTAGGTTACAAGAAAGAGATGAAGCTGTCACAATGTTATTCACAAATAAAACTGCCATACCCATTAAAATCTGGAGATGTTCAATGCAAGATAACCGCATGAGTGTTAAGGATGCCCATGGATCAAGTTATGGTGCATCTTTTGCCATTAAGAGTTAATTTGATGTTCTTCCCCAAAATGGCAGATAAGCTAATAGGCACTGAAGCTAAAAAGCATGAGTCATTTTAAAAATTAAATCATAAAATGTTAAATGTGAATTAATAAAACACACACTTAAAGTTTCAAAGTTTAATAGTTATAAGTAGAACATTTTTCCAACTGAACAAGATTGAGCCTACTACCAGAAAGACATCATGATAATCCCTTTTCAAAAGGACATCCTAACAGTGATGCTGTTTTTCAAGGCCTACATATCATTCTTGTGTTACTCCTTAGCAAAACATCATAAGACTGTGGAGCAAGGAGAGCTTTTCCACCTCCTCATCTTCACATTCTCCAATAGATGAGGCAGACATTTGTGGGGATTTCCCCCTAAAAAACAAACCTCTAGATTTTCCATTTTCCAGTTCCCAAATGGCTCAACTACCTATTCCAGGTCAGAATCAATGGCCCATAGAAAAAAGTTAAGCTCATGGGCTAAGGACATCCATTTCATGGACTGCAGTTGGGTATTTCACCCCCATACGCCTCAGAAACACTGCCTGAGCAGGGAACCCTACTACCCACAGCAATGGGTGGGTACGTGTCCCGTTAAAAGAAGCCGGTGGGAAAGTGAAGATGGGGTCTTCTGTATCTGCATCAGTAAAGGTCACACACTCCCCTACATAGTCCAGGGACACTCGAATCCTCCTTGGGTGCTTGCTAAGAGATAAAGGAGTCACAGGGGAAGTGAGAGCCCAGTGCTGCCCCTTCCACAGCCCCACAGCCCAGATCCCCTCTTCTGGGCTGAAGTTTGCCACCCCCTTCTTCTTGGAAGGATCTCGGGTGACCCCCAATGCCCAGAATTCTCCATCTCCCACTTCCAGTTCCCAAAAGTATCTCCCAGAAGTGAAGCCATCACAGCCCAGAACCAAAGCTCTGGAATCCACAGTTTCTGGCATGTCAGGGACATACTGCAAAGCAGGCAATCTGCGCTGGGATTCTTCACACCTAGCATTTCTTTGGTCCAATTGCAGGATACTCATTACATCTGAATTGAGAGTTGCATCTGCTGCGGGCAAAAAAGAAGGAATATCAGTGGTGGGGGAGGGGCACAATTACTAAATATCTCAACAACTTCATTACTGATTCTAGCTCTCCTTGCTGCCTTGCTTCACACATATCTGTTTTTCCATATCTCTGCTGTAGATCACTAGCTATGTTTTAAACAACAGCTTCTGGATCACCCCAAGAAGAATAGTGAATGATGCAATTCTGTCACTCATCAAGTCCCTGGAATTCTCAATGGTATTCCAGCAAAACTTCCTTAAGGTGATGGAGGCACAGAAATCTTACTGGGTAACCCAGAGAGATGGCTGAATCACAGCATCCTCAGTGTCATCAATTAAAAGAATCTAGTTCAGCAAGGTGAGGAAAGACCTCTTCCAAAGAACCCACAGTAAGCTAATGATAGTCAACATAGACCAGTGATTCCCAAAATGGGTGATGGGACAGTGGAAAGATCCAGGGGGGTGATGAAGGGGAAAGGGGACAGCAGGGGGCAGTAAGGGAAAAGTGGGTGGCTTCAGCTGAAGTACTGATGTACAAAAAAGAAAAGAGGAACCATCAGCTTTTAGGGCCATGGTGGGGATGAGGGGTGCATGGAACATCTTTTCAGGGTCCCTTAAAACTACCACACAGCCTCACTGATAGCTTCACTTGTCCATGCCAGCTCACTCTCTTAGCCACATCTTTTGCTAGTAGTCGCAGTATCATTTGGGAAACTTACAAGGCTTGGGTGCAGGGCATTGCCTCTGTGGCCCAGAGAAGTGCCATTGTGGGACAGAATAATTGGAGAAAAGAGTTAATTGCTTGTGGTGGTGATGGGGGAGAAGTGGCAGCAAAAAAGGAGCTTTCAAATTTGGGACCCTTCCTAAGCTTTGTGAGCTTTGCTGGGACCTGGCTGGCAGGTTGGAGCTGCATTGTTACTTCTGCTTTCTTTCATCAGACAGGCTGAGAGAAGAGTTTAACAGAAGAAACAATGTCGGTGTATGTGAGTGGGAGAGGACACTGTGTGGAGAAAACACATCTGTGAGAAAGGAGGAGTATCCAGGGTCAATTCTTGGAAACACTCCAAGGTGGAGTGGCTCTTGTACTTAAATTTCTCCCTTTCCCCATCCACACAAGTCTCCAGTCCAAAGCATGTGACCTCTGTAAACCCCTCTCACACATATATACAGGCTGTGCTCCCCTCTGTCCCAATGAAAGAGGACTGAGAGTCCTCATTCACCAGGGAGATGATTCTCCCTTTGAACTTGGTCAACTTGGGAACAGCAGCTGAGCAGTGACTAAGAGCCCTCTTGCACACACTGGTCTTTGCTGAAAGGGCAACATGGGTGAGAGGCTTCTTGGTCACTGCTCAGCCAGTTGCTCGGTTGCTGCTCCCAGGTGACCAGGTGCAAAGGGAGCACTGACCGAGAAGCCCCTCGTCTGGGTTGGCCTTTGCTATAGGGCCAGTACAGGCAAGAAACTTCTCAGTCACTGCTCAGATAGCTGTTCAGGTGTTGCTCTTAAGGTGACTGGGCGCAAAGGGAGAAATGACCAAGACTGGTTGTTGTGAATGTGCAGTAGACCTAAAATCAAGAAATATGTATGGGGAGGGGGTCTAGAGTTCTCGGCCAAGAGGAAATGGGGTGGTACCTGGAAAATGTTTTGGGACCAATGGCATAGACTAAGAAAGACCTGGTGTGGATGATCTCCAGATACTATTGAGTGGCAATTGCCATACTCCCTCCTGGCTATGTTGGATACAACATCATGTAAGAGAACTTCACAAACTTCCAACGCATAGCTATGAAGGTTATCAAGTTAAAGCCTCCATTGGAAAATAGATCTAATCACACCTTCAGGCACGCATAGCCTGCAGCTCAGATAGCTCTGAGTACTCAGCCTGAGCATGTAAAGCCATGCAACACATGAGTAGGCTTACTATATATACAGAACATCCCATTTCCAAATTGTGGGATCTTTTCCTAACATTATTGTAAGGGAGGGAAAACTGCCAGACACTTTTTAAAAACATGGAAAGTTTATAACAGGTTAAGAGTTTAGTAAGCAGGTTTTGTAAGATCTCTTCAGCTTAACTGCTGGCCCTCCGTCACAGTTCCAGTGATATCTAGCTCCTTGCAAATCTACTCCACCAGAGTCATAAATACAGGTTTAAAGCAATTGCAAAGAATCTGCATTACACTGGCTCAACCAAGTGAGCCCTGGGGTTAAAAACAAACATCGTTTTTGTACAGGTTTACTTCTTCTTCACAGAATCCTGGATCCTACTGAGATGCCATGATGTGGATGCTTTAAAAGAATACTGATTGGAGGTAAACCAAGAGAACAGTGCTTTAAAATATCAGAAATGCCACTATCAAAAACCCACCTGTATCATTCAGTGCTCTTGCAATCTCTCCTTTTTCCACAGCACTTATAATATTATCTAGAAAAGCCAAGGGGATTAGATTAAAAACCACTCATTGTTTAGTCTCTCAAAATCTACACGAGAAAATAACTTGTTCAAACAATGACCCAAATGTATTTCTTAGCTGATCATTTCAAACTGCAACATGCTACTCCTACACCATTTCCACAGATCTGTTACTGTGTGCTACTGTAGCACCATTTTTACCTCTTCCACGGAAAAGATGGCAGCTATCATAGTTGAAACAGATATCTTTCCTCTTCCAGATGCTTTGGACTACAACTTCCATTATTCTTAACTACTGACTATGCTAGCTGGAGCACATAGTTCAAGCCACCAGACTGAAGAAGGCTGCTTTAAAAGACAAAATGAAATCTAATGACCAAGAAATTCTTCCCATGGCTTTGCCAAATGGCTTCTAGTAAATGAAACCTTAGCTTCTTCCCTTTTTACTTAATTTTCCAATAAATTCAAGTTCCAAGACCTATTTTTTATTTTCTCTAACCCTTTGCTATAGTTAAGTTACCTGCTGAAACCCAGTTCAGCTCAGCTTACCTTCCAGGAAATGGGACCATTCCCAAGTATTCAGAATTCATCCTTGCAACTAATCCTGGTAAAAACTTTATTGAACATTTTATTATTACAGTAGGTGCTAATCTATTAGGAGAGTGTGTGTGTGTGTGTGTGTGTTGTTTTAAGGTTATGCAATGAGCTTCTACTTTCACCTTATGGAAACATAGCCTCCTTTTCTATTGCCCGGGGATAAATATTTCTGAAGCAAAGTGAGGCCTTCTTTTATCTGAGTTGTCTTTGAATACACAGGGTCAACAATAGACACCAATAAATAATTATCAGACTAGATTTGTTAGGATGTGTCTAGTCCACTTGGACTAAAAATTAGAATACATAATCCTCCCCATCTTTCCCTTGTTCATATTTATCCAGCTATCACTCCACTGGGCTGACAAACCTTAAAACATTAATAACTTGTATCTTTTAAGTCTTGCTCTCCTTTTTCCTCTTATCTTTCTTGTTATTGTCTCTAGATTATACATCTGGGGATAGAGGTCTCTTTCAAATTACACAATTATAGCAATTTGATACCACTTTTTGCATTTTATGGAATCCTGGGATTTGTAGCTTGGAGAGATCTCTGAAGTACATCACACAATCACAAATCTCAGGATTCCACATGATGGAATCATGTTAGTGAAAGTGCTATCAAAGAGTTGTAACTGGATAAATTGAAAGAGACCAGATGCTGACTTACCTTTCATCATCATTATTATTATTATTGACAGTTACACTGCACGGACAGCTTTTCCAGCTGTAGAGCAAGTCAAAAATCCTACACATAAGTAAATACCTTGGAATCTCCTTAATGTTTCCTTCAGAGCTTCCCCCTTCCGAGAAATGTCATCCAATCTCCCTTCAAGCTTAGGAGTTTCTTCAAAGAGCTGAAACTGCCCTGCTGCACATCTGCATTTTTGAAAGAGGAAATCAACATTTCTAGTTTTAAAAAGTCCACTGAGCCACCATTTGTATTTTTAACAGCATTTATTAGGATCCAGGTCTAAGTGAAGAATATCGAAAAGGGAATGAAATAAACAAAGCTAGCATTAGCTCCTGTTGTATAAACTTTATTAGGATGAGGCTTTGAAATTGCAGAGGCTTCCTGCTTTCAGAAAGTATACAACTCAATTCAAATATATAGCACACCATATACTTTTGGGTACTATTAAAGCAACACAACAGGACAAAAATGAACCCTTTTCCAGGAACACAAACTCACAGAAAATTATCCTACACAGAAAAGTTTGGGTATGGCACCAGTTTGTTTTCATACTGCATTTGATGGACCTTGCTCTAGTTAAATAGTATGCAAGGACACCATCTGTATTTCCTGCCCCAAGAACCAAGATGTTTTTAGCTGGTCTTTGTTGCAGGGATGCAGTTCTACATGATAAGGAACCGAATAAAGAAGCGTCCAACGCACAAGTTTTGATTTTCCTGTGTCCTATATATTACTTCTGGCATTTTATGGGAACCAAGCAAATGTGGCTATCCTTGCAACATGCCAAGCTCTTGGATGTGTTGACTCTGAAGACTACTATGTACACACTTTCTACTGCAGTGGTTCTGGCGAAGGCAGAAAGTGAAAAGGACACCACTTTTTTCTTGGTCTCTGGATTGAAGCAGGATTGAGAAGTGAGGGATTTACCTACTGATGTGGGGGAGGGAGATAAGGAAAGAACCACGTACCTGTTCATGTTTTTTTTAATATCCTAGAGGAGAAAAAGAAGAAGAAGAAAGAGCTGAGTCCCATAATGCATTACATCAGAGTGTGTGTCACAGGCTAACAGGGTGCATGCCTCTGCACCCGTTTCAGGCTGCAGAGGACTCTAAGACTGCTGTCAAAGGCATGAGGACGGAAGCTTTTGTCTAGCCTCTGGTGCTTACAGGGCAGGGGTTAAGTAGCCTGCCCCCCCAGTCACCCTCAGGCTCTTACCTGTGATCCCAGAGGTGAAACATCTGGTGTTTGCTCCAAGACAAGAGGTAGGGGATGCTCCGGTTACACACGGGAGCCTTCAGGCCACGCTGCTCTCCCTGGCGGTGCAACTGTTTCTCTGAGGAGAAGGGCTGCCCTAGTGCCTTTTAGCAGCCTTCTCCTCCCCGAACTGTCCTCCCACCCTTCCTGCCGGTGAGCAGGCTGGCTTTTGGCCCCCTCCAGGGCCTGCCCACCGGCCATGTCACGCCTGGGGCCACCAGCTCCTTCCCTCAGCCGTGACACCCAAATGTCCTCTAAGTGTGCTGTCCGGTAGGCACACAGCTTTGCTACCGAACAGGAGATGCACCTTACTTCAGCCCAACAGAGGCAATGGCGCTTTGCTCCCAGAAGAGCCCAGGCCCAGAAGGAGACTCCAGGGCCCCCCACAATTCCCCATCCCAGAATCACTGTCTCTTCACCATCACCCATGGTGCCTCAGAGAGACTCTCTGCACGTCACAGGTTACCTAAACATCTTGTCCTTGTTGCTTGTGATCAGAGAGCTGGTTGCAAAATGATTTTAAAAAAAGATTCTGTGCCAAGAGATCAAGTGCGCAGGAGGTGCTGCTCGATTTTTTAAAAACAAACCAGCCTCACATCCTTGGAATAGCTACAAATGATGTTCGCCATGGAGTGGACCACAGGAAGACCCTAAGGAGATCCCAGAAAACGCAGGCTTTTTGTAGGCACACATATCCCACAACTCGCTTTTCTTTTCTTCCAAAAAATTACCCCCCATGTTCATCACAGACTCAAGTTACTCCCTCCCACTGCACCCTACACAGCATGCACTCTTTATCAGCCTTATTCCACAGATCTCTAATTCAGTCCCATCACCAAAGCATCAGCCCAAGTTCCCAAACAACCTTAAGAGAGAGCCCATATTTACACAACTGTACGTACTAGAGGTCTGCATGGCAACCATACCCGAGGTGTTCCGACATGAACCTGAAGGAATGAGGTCATCCAGGCCAGCTTCTCAACAGCCTTCAGGTCAGGCTGAATGACCTGGAAGTACATCTGCCAACAGCAGAGTGCTATAATGTCATAGCATTCCACAATGGGAGGAGCTACAGAGTTCCAACTGTCCCTTGGAGAAGTCCAGAAGAGACCAGGTTGAGCCAAAAAGCCACCCCCGTTGTTGTTTTATTGAATGCCAATTTCACAGCATGCCATAAGAGGGGGAATATTCTGGACAGTGGAACCCACCCCCCAACTCCAGCCTACTGACTTTGCTTCCTGATGAACTACCCCACCGCCTACAGGGGCCAAGGTCAGTGCCTGGCCATACTGAGCAGCTGGTGGGAGTCCTGCTCACCCTTAACCAATCACATGTATTGGCAAGTATGTTGCAACCCTCATATTCAAATACTTGAGAGCTCTCTGGAACATCAATGGCCAAGGCCCATACCCCACACTGCCAGACTCAAGTCCATGCCAGAGAGAATGAGAGACAAGAGATCTCTCTGTTGACAGCAAGTCTCACCTGCAAAAATTCACTTGCCGGCTGTTTACATTTTGCCTCCATCTCAGTGATCACATCACCAAGACGGGACAGCTCTTCTGAGAGTTTGGTCACCATTTCATCTTTCTGCCTTTCTATCTCTTTATCTATTTCTTCTAGTTGGGTCAGCAGGCGCTGTTCCTGATCTTTCAAAAACTGGTGCAGGTGTTCAAACTCAGACACAATCTCCTTTCTCTCTGTCTTGACCTTTTCCTGTAATAATCACAAGCAAGTTAAAAAATGAGAAAGTCAGAGAATCTTTTTTAAAGTACATAAAGCAAGATGTAACAGTAATAAAAACACATCAGCCAAAACAGGCTGTTTCTATTCAGAAAACTGGAACATGAGAATATAGACCAGGGTTGGAAAAGTGTAGCCTCTGATGCTCCCTCACCAGATCCCCAATCTCCCTATATGTATTTTTAAATTGCCATGTTCTGGGGTATTTTTGTGCCTAATCCACACAGAAAGCCCCTGAGAAGCATTAAAACATACAAAAATATCCTCGTACCACCCACACAAGCATGCCCAAATCCTGTACTATCATCAAATATGGTTGTTTCCCATTACAGAAGAAAAAAGAGGTATTTGAGTTAGTTGAGGGAGGAGGTGGTGTCCCTGTTCCACAGAAGGGACTTGGGAGAAAACCACACAATTTTATTATTTTTTAAAGTAGAATTTAGATCTGATTCCTCAAAATAATACAAACATTTCTCTAATTTCTCAAATTACTACTAATTTATGTAGGAAACAATTATTATTCTACCAGAGGTTTGCCAAATAAACTTATCTCCCACAGCCTGTCCTGGCTCAACATAAAGCTTTTATTGCACTGCAAGACTAGGTGGAAAGTCTTTAGATATGAGGAAGAGAAGCATACGAGAAAGAGAAAATTAGTAACTGATAAAAAGCCAAGCTTTATTAATGGCACCTACCATGTATTCCTGGATTTTCTTCTCTCCTGTCAGCTTCTGGCTCCATAGCGTGTTCTTCTCTTGCTTCAGAATCTCTAGTTGTGCCTGAACCCGCTCCTGAGCAAATAAAAATGGCTTGAGATAGGAGGGAGGAGATTAGAGGTAGTAACAGCATGCGAGTCTTAACAGAGATATGAAAATACAGATAGGGACAATTTTTTGTCCCAATTGCCACTATAAACAAAGGACAACTTGCAGCTCAAAACCCTTGACCTCTTTCCCCTCACCCACTCAGAACCCAGACCGACCCCCCTCTCTGGCTTCCAAGACTTTATGAAAGGCTAGGTAGTTCACATTCTATAAGGATCAAATTCCACATTTACATGTTGAGAAAAAAGCACTTTGGTTACAGTAGTTTGGATACTGTGCACTCACAGTTCATGGCTTATTGGTGTAGAAAGGAGAGAAGTAAAGCCTGTTGTGGAGAAGTGATGGCTTAAAAATAGGGATAGAGCTAATTTTCTGAGGGCACACTAGCCTCAAAAATATTGTTTTTAAAAATGAAAGATGCCAGAAGGAAGAGAATTCTTATTTGACAGGAGAGTTTACTGGAGGTCTGGAAAAAAATGGGGAGGGGAAGCCTGTGGCCATCACATCCCCTACCACTTACTTAGAGGTTGGTGTGCTGAGAGGTAGAATTTCATTTATTTTTGCTTATATCCTACCTCTTCACAAAGAGTGAGAGCCAACACAGTATAGTGGTTTGGCATTGGACTATGACTCTGAAGACCACAGTTCAATTTCCCGCTCGTGCATGAAAACTCACTGGGTGACCTTGGGCACTCTCTCAGCCTCAGAGGATGGCAATGATAAACCCCCTCTGAAGAAACTTGCCAAGAAAACCCTATGATAGGTTTGCCTTAGGGTCACCATAGGTCAAACATGATAGGTTTGCCTTAGGATTGCCATAGGAGGAATACAACAACAACAACAACACGAGTTTAAGATGGTGTACATGCTCTGCCCAGCTGCCATTCCTATTTCACCCTGATGAGGGATGTCACACTGAGGATGGAGCAAGCTTGTTTTCTGCTTCTCCAGAAACTAGGACATGGAGCAATGGATGCAAACTACTGGAAAAGATTCCACTCAACATTAGGAGGACCTTCCTGCCGATAAAAGCTGTTCAATGGTGGGTGGTAGAGTCTCCTTCTTTTGATGTTTTTAAACGGACTGAATGCCCATCTCTCAGGGGTGCTTAGATTGTATATTCTTGCATAGCAGGAGGTTGGACTGGATGGCCCTTGAGCTCTCTTTCAGTTCTATGAAGTAAGTAAGGCTGATAAAGTGCAGTTCCCCCAAGGCCACCCAGTGATCTTCATATCTGAATGGGCTTTTCCAAGACCTAAGCAAACATTTAACTGTGCCTAGTTATTTAAGGCAAACGGTATGGCCCAGTAGTTGCTTAAGGAAACTGGCAGAGTCTTTCATTAAGGCTGGGACAAGCTACAGAGCTGATAGAACAGAATTCCAGGAACAAGAAGGCAAAGAATGTCTTATTGTGCAAAGTTTGAGAATAGACGACTTTTCTTTTGAGTCTGAAATGACAAATACTGTAGATGAGTTTCTGGAAACTAACTTATGCACCTCTTGGAGAGCAAGATAAAAATAAGTACAGTATATATTTTGGCAAGATCATCTCAACTGAACCCAATTGACCAACAGGGAAATAAAACACAACTCCCTAAAGCTGATTTTTGCAGCACAGCCCTCCAGGAAATACATTTCCTGGGAAGCGGTGGAAAGGAGGGGTGAAATGCCTCGTCCCATTGTGCCAATTAACATTAAAAACAAGCTTTTTAAAACCAGGAATGATCTTTTGGGCACTTGGGAATGGGATTTCTGGGTTTTGTTTTTTAGATTATTGGGAACTCACGCAGGGCCTGTGGGGTCCCAGAGGCAGAAAACTGGCTTTCAGATCTGTTCAAATTACCCTCAGGTGGATGAAGAAAAAGAAAAAGAAATCAGGAAGAACTATAAAGTGCCAGTGCTTTAAAAGTTGCAGGGTGCTCACAAAAGAGGGAAAAGACCAAACAAAACCGGGTGGTTCTTTCACTGAATCAACCAAAAAATACAAAAGACAACATTCTAACTTTCAAAGCTCAGAAAACTCTTCACCAAACCAAGAAGACGAATAGCATGCAGAGGAAGCAAGGTGAGGATGGTGCGCTTACAGTTTTGCTCTGAGGTGTTAAAGGCAGTGTGTGAGTTCACACAACTGACTGGGAACAAAGAGAGTAAAACAGTTTCAATAAAGCTGGGCTACTCTACTACAAGTTACAAAGTACACCCTCCTTCAGTGTATTGGTATCACTAAAGTTTGCATTCAAGGAGAAACAATTAAGACCATGTTGAAAATATGTGTCCATTTCTCAATCAGTTTCCTCTGGATTTTACTTTAACACACCTATTTATTATATTCAAGTATATGGGGCTACTAACACTGTTAGGAGGAAGTAATGTTCAGAGATTGCTTGATAAACAGGGCTGCCTCTTTGGTCCCAGAAGAATGAGAAAGAAACAGGTAACATGATACTCCACTGAACAGAAAGTAAACAAGGTGAAGAAGGTTTTAATAACAGTCCCTAACCCTCTTCCAAGCAAGACAGAGGTAGTGCCTTGAGCAATGCATTATGGCTCTGGAGATCGGAGTCTGAGTCCCTGCTTGGCATGGAAACCCAATGGGTGACTGGACAGGCGTCAGAGCAAAGGCAAACCTCCTCTCAACTAAGCTTGCCAAGAAGACCCCTTGGGGTGCGTAAGTTGACATTAAGGGGCACAACACAACCCTCTATTGATTCATGTTAGAACGGTTTGTTCCACGTTTCCTTTTGAGGTTGCTAGGGCACCTGTGTTTACAAGCTTCCTCTCAACGTAATACAAGCTCTCTTTCTGGTCTGAGAGTCCGTTAGCATGGAAAACTCAAAGATCAACAATAACAGTAACCTAAAAACTCCTCCCTATAATGATCATCTCTCCTTTTAAACTCTGTATTACAGCCAAGATTTTGCAGGGAGAATGACCTCAGCCTGGAAATCTACCTGACAGATTGGTTTAAGTCAACTACAATGATACATCTAAATCATCACTTGAAATCAATGCTCCCATGTTGAATAACTATCTAAATGATGCAGAGTCTGGAGGAGCCAGGCATCCGAAAGGGAACCTGGGCCCTGGGCTCCTGCACCATTTATTCTGCTCATCTTCCTTTGTAAATAAAGACATTCTTTCAAAGTCCCATTTTTATTTGGGACTAAAAACCAACGTACGCCGTTTTTAGGACTTTAATCTCTAAACGGAGTCTTCCAAACAAAAACACAAGGCTTAAGCCATGGGCTGCTGTTGTTACTACTCTGGACCCAGAAGCCACTGCTGGGGCCAGCAGCCCACCCTCCCTCCACCACTAACTGGGGCCCCCTGGGCAAGCAGGGCTGAGTGATGCCTTCCCAACGCCCTCTCACCCTGTAGTCCCGGGCCGCCCTCTCCACGTGGAAGATGGTGTGGGCGCGGTGCTCCTGGGACCGGTCGCAGTGGGCGCAGATGGGGCTCTGGTCCTCCTCGCAGAAGAACTGGAGCGGGGCCTGGTGCTTCTCGCACCGCCGCCCTCCGCCGTCCCCTTCTCCCGCTCCTCCTCCTGCTCCGGTGGGGGTCAGAGGGGCTCTCCGCGAGGCCGCCGCCGCGCTCAGAGGGGGGGTGGCGGGGCCGGGGCCGGTGGGGGACGGCGCTGTCGCTGTCGCTGTGGGCGGAGGGGTGGGGGGCGCCGCGGGGGCCGGCGGCGAAGGGGCGGCGGTGGTGACTGGCGGCGAAGGGGCGGCGCAGACCGGGGTCGGGGCCGGGGGCGGCGGCGGGGCTGGCGCGGGGCTGGGCTCCAGGCGCGGCCTCTTGCTCCTCTCGCCCGCGAGGCTGGCCAGGAGCGGCGGGGGCTTGATGGGCCGCAGGTTCCTCTTCCTGGCGGTGGCTCCGCACTCCAGGCAGGAGATGCTGAGCTTGGGCTCCGCGAGGCGCTGCCCGATGCAGCCGGTGCAGAAGTTGTGTCCGCAGGGGAGGCAGACGGGGTCCGGGCAGTAGACGCGGCAGAGGGAGCACCACGTCTCGCTCGGGTAGCGGGGCCCCGCGGGGATCTCGGCCGGAGTGGTGCCCGGAGGAGGGGAGTCCGGGGGGGACGGGGGCGACAGCGGGGAGGACAGAGGAGGCAGCAGCAGCGGAGGCGGAGCGGGAGCCGGAGACAGCGACAGGAGCTGCGACGAGGCCCGAAGGCGGCTCCGTAGCAGCCTCTGCTGCAGCTGCTGCTCCGCCGACATCCCGCCCAGACTCATGGCCGACGCCGACTGAGCGCCCGGGAGAGCGACGGCGGTGACGACTACGGCCCGCGAGGACGACGCACGCAACACGCATGCGCGCGCCCCCTCCGAGCGCCCCCATTGGCCGGCCGCTCTCGCAGGAGTGGGCGTGGCCGACGCAGACTGACTGCTGGACTAGCGCGGAGGACGAAGCATGCAACACGCATGCGCGCGCCCCCGGAGCGCCCCGATTGGCCAGACGCTTCGTGGGTGTGGAATCTCTCTCAAGTAGATAGGAACCATTAAGAAGGGAGGAGACTACCCACAGGAACACTCATACAGTGTTATCAAGTACTGTACTGTAGAGTCCGCTTCGCAAGAGAGGGCGTGGCCTCTCTCTCGAGCGGATGCGAGGTGAAGATGGGAAAAGACTCTTTCCAGGAAGGAAAGGCCGCCGCCTCACAGTTATAAAGGGGCGGGGACACGCGTGGCTCCGCCTTCCGCTTCGAGGGGGTGGGCGTGGCCTCTTGAGCGGATGGAAGGGATCCGTAAAGAAGGGAAGAAACTCAGGAAGGAAAAGGCCTGTTATCAAAGGAAAGGGCGGAGTTACTCGTGGCCCCGCCCACTCGCAAGAGCCAGCCGTCGCCCCCTCTTCAGCCTATATAATAGGAGCTGGGAACGTTAACTGACAAGAAGCCTTCGGTGGTTGCCGAAGAGGGTTCTGGGAGTTGTAGTCCCGATATCAGTATAATATATAATAACATTGTAACTTTGCTTCCAAGTTCTGTGGGCGCCTGTGTTTCCGCCTTCCCTTTTTTGCCCCTCTAAATAAGAATTCCCACCCACTCCCATACACACATTGGAATTTCCCTTTAGCCCCCACGTTTCTAGCGCTTCAGAAAACATATGAGGTACCTGCACTGCAGAAATAATGCACTTCGACACTACTTCAACTGCTGTGGCTCCGTCCTGTGGAATCCTGGGATTTGTAGTTTGTTGTGGCACCAGGGTGGCCGGATGTCCTAACCACAAAGGAGGACGAAATGTAGGGCGGGGCCACATAAAAGCTGAAAACACTCCTATTAATTAAAAATTCATCCTAATAGTGGAGGGTGCTGAAATGCTAGGAGGATTATCCTATCACCACCCTCTTAAAGCGTTGCTATTTCACTTTAACTGGCAGCCTCCTGTTGCATTCTGGGATATGTAGTTCAGTGAGGCCTAAGAGGTCTCTGGCTGAACATTCTAAATACCCTTCCCTAAACTGCGATTCCCAGTGATGAGGCAGCCAGGCCAATTAAAGTGGAATAGCAGCACTATAAGACTGAGGGTAGTACTATGATGTTGGACTTTTTAACTCTGGAAACCTGGGCCCAAAACACACCACAGAAATAATCCAGTGTGAGACGGCTTTAACAGCCTTGGCTCAATGCTAGGGAATTCTGGGAACTGGCAGTGCGTGTGCAAGTGTGTGTCGGTACACTTGTCCCCCCACATCTGCGGATATGATTATTCACAAATTGTATTCATATATTCTCTCTAGGCGTATCTAGGTCCTCCAGCTCAACTCTATGGTCTAATTTAAGCAAAAGTGGCACTGAAAGACCTAGAGGTTCCTAGAGAGACCACTCCACTAGGCCTTTGTAGCTCCTCCAGCGCAGTTCTATGGCCAGTGTCTGTCAGACGCTGACCACAGAGTTGCACTGGAGAACCTAGAGATTCCTAGAGAGGTGTCCTCTCAGGTAAAAACATAGTGTTTTTGTTATTTGTGCTTTCCCATATTTCACCAGGGTCCTGTGCTCCTGACCCCAGCAAATACACAGACACACCGTTACCTGGGTTAAACAATGTAACGTAAGCAAACCATTTTGGCTTCTGCCTTCTAAAGATCTTTAGTAACTGAAGAAAGCAGAAGCAGAAACATTTTGCTTGCATTTTTTTCAGTTCTGTTTACAACCCCCCCCCCCCCCCCAATATATCCATATATAAAAGAGAGAGCAAGAGAGCCAGTGTGTTGTAGTGGCTTGAGTGCTGGACTACTGGAGACCAGGGTTCGAATCCCCATTCAGCCATGGAAACCCACTGGCTGACCTTGTGCAAGTTACACTCTCTCAACCTCAGGGGAAGGCAATGGCAAACTACCTCTGAACTAATCTTGCCAAGAAAACCCCAGGGCTGCCATAAGTTGGAAACAACTTGAAGAGAGGTAAGGTTGAAATCCTACACTCCAGAGGATGATGACCTCAGGAGGTGACTTGAAGGCATGCAGCAGCAACAAAAATATCCTTATCCCCCCACACCACTTCCATTCCCCTTAGACTAATGGATCTACTAGCAAAGCAAAGTCTAGTTCCTCATCCCTATTATAAAATATAAATATTATACGTGTCTGTATTTCTTACTGTTCTTCCCATACAAAGACTGGGTACATTTGCATTGCAAACCTATAGCAGCAACCCAAGCAGAGTCCCGAGTGTGCATGCCTGAAAGTTACTGGTTTGCATAAGCTATAAATCTCTTGTGGTTTTGCCTGTCTTTCCTTATGTAGGCACACACCCAGCCACCATGGAGGAAGTGTGGGTCAGGCTGATTTGCAACTGAGCTCTGCATAGCTGTCAAACACAAGGGAGGAGGTATTAGGCCAATGTTGCCCTCCCAGCACTTTACACAATTCTTTTTGTTATCTTTATTATAGAGATTGGAAACATGCAGCCCTCCAGATGGTGATGGACTGCATGTCTTAACAGTTCTAGTCAGCAAAGCCAATGTTGAAGAATCCTGGAAACTTCAGTCCAACAACATCTGGAAGGCTTCTGCTTTAACAGGAGAAAACTGACTTTACAAAGACTAGTACATGTCATGGCATCAATTCTAATCCTCCAGGGTAGGCAACCTTTTTGACCCGGGGGCCGGGTTGCTGTCCCTCAGACAACTGGGGGGCCAAAGCCAAAAAATAAATAATTATATAAATAAATAAACCGGGACAAATGTAGGACAAAATTTTCAAATGGAGGACTTTTTTTTTTTTTTTTAAAATGGACACGCAAAAATTTTTGCTGATTTTTAAAAAATGTTAATATAAATGCATGTTTCTGAGGCTTCTATAGACAATTGCCTGCCGCTTGCCCCCCTTGCCCCACTTGCCCGCCGCTTGCCCTCCCCTTGCCCGCCTCCTCTTGATAGGCCAAAGGCCTTTGCGCCCTCACGCAAAAGGCCAAAAGCCCCAGCGGCAATCGGCAGCAGGACTGGGCTGGGGCCGGTCCCAAGGCCTCGCCGGGCCGGATCCAGCTCGCGGGCCATAGGTTGACTACCCCTGATGTATACTGAATCAGAAACGAGTCTGGCTGTGTTCACTAAGCCTTAGTCCCAAGATTCCACATTTAACAAGAGCAAATATAATTAATGACTTCATTAAAACTGGGAAAGCTATTAATTCACACCAGATCTTCCTTGTTGCAAATCTGTCCACTTTGGGGGGGGGGGGGGGGGGGGGAGATATTCAGTTTTCAGAGTACATTTCTAATACACATGATAGCATGAAACAAGCAGGTACACTTGTCCCTCCATATTTGCTAGGGTTAGGGGCACAAAACCCCTGTGGATATGGAAAAACTGCAAACAACAAAAACACCATGTTTTTACTCTCTAGTTATCTCTATGTCCTCCAGTACAACTCTGTGGTCAATGTCCAACATACACTGACCATAGAACCGCGCTGGAGGAGCTACAAATGCCTAGTCAAGTGTTCCCTCTAGGAATCTCTAGGTCTTTCAGTGCAATTTGTAGTTAAAGTTGACCATATAATTGCACTGGAGGACCTAGATATTCCTAGAGAAAACATGTTAATCAAATCTGAAAATATGAAGGGAAGAGTGTATGTTTATTTCATAGAGGATTCCCAGCTTGCTGTCTAGAGCAGGATGATGCAGCCCTACAAATGTTTTTGGATAGTGACTTGTAGGATTTCTCACCAATGGCTGTGCTATCTAGAGTTTGAAGTTTAAAACAGCCCTCAGGTCGTCATTTGTGTCAAATGGCAAATGGGACACTCCTTGATATCTTTGCGTTCATATACATATATTGGTAGCACATATAATATAGATTTGAGACCAAGGATGGAGAACCTTTGCCCAAGCGTAAGAAACAGATCAAAGATCTCTCAATGTACCCCAGGCTTATTAAGTTTTTATGTCCACCAGAGATTCAAGACTGTGTAAAGCCCAAGAAGCTGTTGCTTGGCTCTATTCCCAATGTCTGAATAGTGTGGCACTTCAGAATGTTGTATTACATTTCCCAGCAGCCCTAAGTAATCTTTGGTAAGGTCTGGTAGGTGCTGCAGTCCAACACTGAGGGTCATGCAACTACCCTAGTATACTTCTAGGGTTGCCCACTGCTAGAAGGCAACTCCTTTCAAGACCAATCCCAAATTAGAATCCTACAAGTGGAAAAACTTCACCTCTGCTGTACTCTTTTTTTTTTTTGGGCTCTGTTTTCCATGTGGAGATCCTTTAAAAAAAAGATTTGGGGTGAGGAACTGTATTAGCAAATCTGACAATTTATGTTACGATTGGAGAATTTGCTCAGTAAGGACCCTGTGAAATATAAATGAATACATAAAGATGCAACTCTCCCTGTTCAGAGCTTCAACTTTGATATTTTCAAGGAAGGGATGATGAATTCTGAGGAAAGTCACAACACAATTTCACTATTCAAATCTAGTGGTATAGGAACCAAAAAATAAGGGCCATCCCTGCTAAACAGGGACAGCTGGAATACATGAGACAGGTACATAATGGCAGGAAGAGCTAAAAGTGAACTCTTAGTATGGCTTGCCATTTGTGTCTGTAGTTGAAGATTAGCCAAAGTGTTATGAATCATCAAAAAGAACAGAATGGCAAACAGCACTGGACTTGGACCTGGAAGACTCAAAATGAAATTATTGCCAACCATCTCTGTGGAAGATCTTTAGTCCTCTAAATAGAGTGGAGTAACAGGAGCCCAACAGGAGGACAAATAAGCAACTACGTGGCATTAAAATATATTTAGTACTCTTGGAATAAATTCTGCCACATTTTCAGGTTTAGTATCTTTAAACATGATTTCAACATTGTAGATGAAAAAATAGAGAGCAGCTTCCTCAGAAGCTTAGTGAGGACAACCAGTCAGACCATTATAGTTTTTCATTGGGCCCCATGGCCATAGCATAAGACAAGCACATACAGTTTTCAAGGTAATAATTTTAAATATATGTGGTGCTGATTCCCAAGGGTGATGTAGTTTAGGACCAGTAGTATGCACCAGGGCATAAGAATGCTGATTACTATCACATACACACACTTGGCATTATGCCTTCCCAGTCATATAATGGGAATCATAAAAATCTGTTGTGATCTGCCTTGGTGCATGTGCAGTATAAGAACTGGGCTAAGCTGCCATAGATGCATATATAAAATATTCAATATTTGGTCTAAAATCCCTGTTCTGGATGGAGTGGCTCTCCCTCTGAAAGATCAGAGATCGTAGCTTAGGAGTAATCTTGGACCCAGTGCCACTCCTGAAAAGCCAGGTTGTTGTGGTGGCCAGGACTGCCTTTGTCCAGGTTCAGCTGGAGCACCAGCTGTGTCCTTTCTTGAGGAAGGCAGATCAGGCCATAGTAGTTCATGCTTTAGTTACCTCTTGATTAGACTACTATAATGTGCTCTACATGAGGCTGCCCATGAAGTGTTTGGAAGATGCAGCTAGTGCAAAATGCAGCAGCCAGACAGGTGCCAGGCGTACATTTTAGAGACCATATACCAGTCCTGCAAGAACTACAATGGCTGAATTCAAGCTGAATTCCAAGTGCAAGTCATTTAGGCCTACAGAGCCCTAAATGACTTGAGATCAAGATATCTGAAAGACCACCTGTCAGAAATTTGAGATCTTCAACTGTGGCCCTGTTGTGTGTCCCAACAACCTGTAGAGTTAGGTTGGTGGGAACACATATTATAACAAGGCTTTCTCTGTAGTAGTGCCTTGACTGTGGAACTCCCTACTCAAGGACGTTAGGCTGGCCCCATCTCTTTTAAGCTTTTGGTGGGCAGTCAAAACCCTGCTGTTCCACATGGCACTCAGCGGATTCCAGGTTTGTTTCTAAATGTTAATGTGTTTTTAGAAAAGCTTTTTCCTTGTATTGTTTTTTATTTGCTCATCACAGCAGAAACTCTTGTGGGCTGAGTGATACAGAAATACTTTAAATAAATTACAAAATAAATAACTCTTCTGCACAGTCCTAGAAGTAGCTGCAAGGAGGGAGAGAAAGTGAGGAACACCTTTCATCAGCAGAGTTCACCAACTGCATCAAAAACTCTCACGCTAACAGTAGTATGTGACCAAATACAATTGAAGGGGCAAAGTTTCAGTACTTTGGGGCAATAACTGAAATGCTGACATTCCAATAATTTCAAAAATACTATTAAAACAATTTAACATTAAGTGGCACAGTGGTTAAATGCCTATACTGCAGCCACTCACTCAAAACCATAAGACTGCATGTTCACTACCAACAAAAGTGATTTATAGATTGCTCATATAGTAACCTTGCAGTTTTGGAAGTTTTCTTCTTTAAGAATTTGTACAAACTCAACTCAGGCTTGCAAGCTTCTGAGGTTGCTGAAATGAGTACCCAGACTGTTGGGGACAATTAGCTTACTCTTTGTAAACTACTTAGACACTGTTAGTTCAGTATGAAGCAGCATATAAATGAAGCTGTTTGTTTTGTTTTGTTTTACTGTACCAGTCCAAAAATTAAGTCTACCATATTTTGAATTTGGATATTTTCCTTTGGATCTAGCATTAACATTTCATATTGACTTCATATCCTCCAGTTGCTCTACTCAGGAAGGAGTTTTATATTCAAGCTGTTTTGAAAATAATGTGAAGGATGGTGGGCCACACAGCCGCTTAGGAAATTCTACTCTGCCGCAACTACCATTCCTTACCCACACTTCTCTCACCTCACAAAGGGTGGGGTCTTGAGTAATCCAGGGCTGCTACCACACTCCAGAATTACTTACATTGCTTTTAAAATGGAATCACAGATTTATAATTATGTCGTATGAACTTATCAAGGTGACAAGTTGATGGGGGAGAGTTCTGGAAAAGCTGTTGCACAGCTAGCACATAAGAAACTTCTGAGCTCACAAAAGAGATTTTAATGCAGTGACACAAAATGTGTTTCTCCCAATCAAAATATGTACAAATTCTTAAACAAAGAAGAAAACTCTTCCAAAACTGCAAGGTTACTATATGAGCTTACAGTACAATCCTATACATGTTTCTTCAGAACTGCACCCCACTATGTGTAATAAAGGTATTTCCCAAGTAAGGGCACATACTGACAGGAGCCATAATTCAGGAAAAATTCCCTTATTTCTACTTTCGTCAATTGAGGTCAAAAAGTTTGATTGTTCACTAACTGCAACTTCTGCATGACCTCAGACTATGCCTGATTCACTGCTCAAGCTTTCTTATGAAACATCCTGAGAAAGAGCTGAATTATTTCCAGATTCTGTAAGAAACAAATAGCCAATCCCAAAGAAACAAACCTTAAAGCAGCTTGTAGCACGTGTATGGGTGTCTCCATTTTTGGACTACTCACAGAATCCCCCAGGATTCTGCAGGACACAGCCTTGCTAGCTGGAGGATCCTGGGAGTTGTCCAAAAAAAGTAACTTTTCCATATCCAGTCATTAAGTCAAGGACTACTGTTTGAAACTTTTCCATTTGCCTTCTTTCTCTGGGGAGCAGGCCCAGCTAAATGCATACCCGTAGTGTTTTTTTAGCCTTTGCATTCTCATGCCTTCTTTTTCCAGCAGTACAATATCTAATCCAGACAGACTGGAATAGGACAGTGGATCCAAAACTTTGGGCTTCCACGTATTTGGGATTTCAGCTCCCAGAAGCCCAAATCAGCTTGGCCAACAGTCAGGAATGTTGGGAGCTGAAGTCCAAAACATCTAGAGGACCAGAGTTTGGGAACCACTGGATTAGGATAAAGAGGTCAGCTACTCCACTTTTCACATTAGGAAAATAATGGGGGGATCAGGATATTCAGCCCACTGATATTCAGACCCCAGAGATCTTTTTTGTGGTTCCCAGGTTTTTAAAAAAATACATTTTCAATTATTTTGCCTGGCATGCTCTATAGGGGGCCATTTTGTCATTTTTGGCCCTCACCAGGCCATTTTAGGCCCAGGAATGGCCTTAGTTACAGTTGGCTCTCCACATTTACGGCTTTGACTTTTGAGGATTTATTTGAGGCTTTGCTTAATATGTTCTCTCTAGGAATCTCTAGGTCCTCCAGAGAAATTCTGCTGGAAACTGACCACAGAGTTGTGCTGGAGAACCTAGAAGTTCCTATAGAAAACACTTATCTGTGAATTTCTGGATTATCCAGCATGATTCTATGCTCAACCTCTGGCAGATGTTTACCACAGAGTTGCACTGGAGGAGCTGGAGATTCCTAGAGAGATCTTCTCTTATGTAAAAAGAATTATGTTTTTTCATTTGCAGTTTTTCCACATTCACAGGGGTCCTTCACCCCTAAACCCAGTGAATGTGGAGGGACCACTGTACTTCCAATCATTTCTCATTGTTAAAAGCCTCTTAACCTAGTGGCCCTAAAAGCATAGTGAAAATGCCTCTAAAACCCACTATAGGGCACTTGGGGGCATTCGGGATCATTTTTAAGTGTATGGCTCTCCAAGTACAGTAACATCCAAAATCCACAAAACAGCAATGCCTTTAATGGTCAGCCAAAATGCAGAGGGGCTAACATAGTCCCCTAACCACCCACATTGCCCATCCCTGCTATAAGCCATACAATCCACATGCCTGACTGAAACTGGAAATTCAGAGCCAAAGCATCTCCATTACATGGAGCCTGAGCAGTAAGATCTCCAACAGGGGAGAACACATCATTGGTCTAGGTAACTGCCTATGCTATTGAGTATCTCTTAAAATCAAAACACTTCCCCTAATTTTAACATTTAAGATCCAAATGAAACCAGAATCGTACTTGTTAGAGTACAGTAGATAATCAATAGCACAAACACAAGAATTATATTTACTATGACAGCCACAGCCAGGATTATATATGCCCAAATTTAGAAAAAGGATACAATACCAACAGTGCAGGATGGGATAATAAGATTAATAGATATGGTCGAAATGGACAAATTAGCTCATCTTCTGAAGGGAAAAGATTTAGGTTATTTTGTGAATGATTAGAAAAATGTTACAAGATACCTAAGCAATTTGTGGGGAAAGCCTGACAGGTTTTACAGATTGAAGATGTAAAGGAGATTAATATATAGAGAGTAGATATCTAACTATGTTTTAAAAATATGTTATAATTAAGATAGTCGTGTGACAAGGGCCAGGATGACTGCATAAGTTAATCATCAAGATCTACTAGGGTGGAAGTCACGGTCTCAGTAAGAGATCTGTGAACGGAAAAAGGATGCATGTGACTGATGGTTAACTTCTGTGCTATTTTATGTATGTGTTTTTTTTAAAACAACAATAAAAAACAAAAGTGTCCCCTAATTTTCCATCAAAATCTACTCTACTATAACGAAAGCTCCAAAGGTTAGGACGAGAAGAACATGCAGCCCTCCAAATGCAGCCAGACTCCAAGTCCCATCAGCTCATCATCATCATAGGCAATGTTAAGGAATGATGGGGACTGGAATTCAATTGTACCTGGTTGGACACATGTTCCTGGCCCACCATTAGATCTAAACCTGTCTTTTGCAACAAGAGAGAGCAAATATTTACTTTCAATAAATATAAATAAAACATTCTACAATTAATACTACAAAAACAATAACTGCATAATGGCAAAGGTGCAGGTGGGAGGAGAGGCAACTCAGCAATAAAGCAACTGTTTTTTATGTAAAAGGCTCAAGGTTCAGTTCCTGCCATTTCTACATTAAGCATTTCCTGCAGAAAGGCTCAGCATTAGGTGAGAAGTGACTGCCAAGGAATTAGGATGTTCCAACTACCCCAAATCTAAATTGGTAGGAAATGGGGGTGAGGAGAACTGTATAATAAGGATTTTCAGTGGCCAGGCTAGCTGAGGAATTCTAGCAGCTCTTGTCCCAAAATGTGATTTTTCCCAGATTTGCCAAAGAGTAACCAGGGATTGAACCTTGGAACTTCTGCATGTTCAGCATGTGCTTAAGCCACAACCCCCCCCTCCAAGGGACACGTTACAAAAAGAAGAATGATTATGCTTGTTCATGATCTTCGAGACTAACAATAAAAAAAGGAGGAAAGTCAGACCTAGTCTGATAGGCCGGGGGCATTCTTTTAAATAGTTACACCACCTAGCTATTGAGGCATCTTAGAAATAGTGATTACCACCATCTAACACATATGCACACTGACATAATTCCCATTGAATTCTGGAGGAGCGTAAGTACACATAAAATAACAGTCTTAATAGCACCCCATCGGTACTTTCAGACTCTCATGTGTGTGTTTTCCAGTCATGAATAATATCTACATTACCATCTATTAGGGTAGCTGGCACAAGTGAAATGAGGCTATTTCACCAATTCCCCCCCCCCCCCCAAATCTGTACAGGATTTGGTGTCCCAACTTATTTCAGCTCTCTTCCTTGCTCTCAAAATGGATGGGCAAGTACAACTCTCCAGGTGTTGATGGACTGCAACTCCCACCTTTTGCTATGCTAGCCAGGACTGCTGGAAAATGCAGTCCAATGACATATGGTGGGACAGGAAAAATAAAAATCAAGAACTGAAATTGTGCCAGAAGAAAAGCATAGCCTGATGTCTAAAGTTGCTAATATGGATAGAGATGGAGGAGATCATAGAAAAGGCTTTGTCTCTGGAAGCAATCTGTTGCATTCCCCAATGACTTTAACAATCTAGCAAGAACATGCCCTTATCTGGCACTGAAGTCTGCAGCTTAGAACCTAGTACTTGCATTTACGTATTTTTTTCTTCTTCCTCCCAGTCTCTTCTCCTGTCATTTTGTGGCTTCTGAATGATAAATTTGAAGGCAGGGACTGTGTCGTCATTAAGTAGCTTTGAAAGCATTTTAAAAAAAAATTGGTAGCACAGTGGTGTAAAAATGATTTCATTAATTTAAAAAACCCAACATTATTTGGAATGAAATGAATTGCTGAGATATAGATCCCCCCTCTCTTTTAAATGCAGTATTTCCATTGTGAAAACCAGTGTAGTGGTTTAAGTGCTGGACTAGGACTGAGAGGATCAGGGTTGGAATCCTCACTCAGCCATGGAAACCCAGTGGATGACCTTAGACAAGTCACAGTCTCTTAGTCTCAGAAGAAGTTAAGGACCACTCCTCCTGAACAAATTCTGCCAAGAAAACCGTATAATAGGGCCACCTTCAGGTTGCAATAAGTCAGTAATGAGTAGAAGGCATACAACAACAACTAATTCCTGATATCAGAATCCCTTTTCCTCTGCTCCAGGTGCAACTAAAGGTGAAACACATCAAAACAGTTTGTTCTAAAAAGTGTAGGTTAAACAGAAGGATGATTGTTTGTTGAGGTAATACCAGATTGCAGTGTAAAGAAATACTATTATTCATTGTATTAGCCTACAATGAAATGTTGATAATGATGCAAACGAGTCTCTCTTACATTATATACACTTGGCTTTAAAAAATAAATAAACATACAATTGGTGAAGGAAGAAACTTGCTCCTTTACTTATTTTAAAAGTCTTTAGCTTAGATCGTAACTTCTGGCTCCATAAACACAAGCTCCCATTCGTGGAAGAATAACCATCACAGTAGGGGACTTTGGCGAAAAGTGCTCGTCTGGGGGCATGGTGAGGGCTGAGTGCCCGCATGGTCAAGGCCCTACTGCTGTCAGTAGGGCATCATTGTGGCGTGTGCTGGTCTACACGGCATGTACCATGACAATGCACCTCCGGTACAGTGATCAAACAATGCAGCGCTAGAGGGGCATCACCATGGTGCGCCACCGTGCCTATGACGCCCCTTCCAGGGAGCAAAAAGAAGCAGCTTTTTGCAGCTTCTTTTTGCTCCTTCCGGAGGCTGCGGCATATGGTTGCCATGGCCCCAATCTGAAGGAAAAAGGAGTGGGATTCAGCTACCTGTCTGAACAGCCCCTTAGTGTAAGCTCATCTCAACTTAACTTCAGTGGAAGTTACTTCTGTTCATGGAGCAAAAAGATGAGATCCAAACATTTTTTTTTTAAAAAGGTCTCTCTAAAATCAAAATTTTGTGCCATAGCAGAGTTTCTGTTCGAAATTATGCACACATGGAACTGCAGATACTAAACAGGCCGGCTCACTTCAGGTAGAGTGTTTCAGGGAAGCATTCTAAGCACTGTAGTTAAACCCCACACTTTAAAGAAAGGGCAGATTTTCTCTCCTCCAAAATTGGCTGACCGGAAAATAAAAATGAGGGACATGTAGTCAGCATCAAAAAATGCCACCCATCCTCTCTCGTAATGCACAAATACTTGGATTTTCTCAGGGGCTTCATCTAGGGTCAGACGTGTATCAGAAGACGTGAAAGCTTTGTATTCATCTCCACAGAGCCCTAAGGCCCAAATCCCTTCCTCTGGGCAAGTGACAACAGGTCCCTTCCTCTTGATGGATTCCTTGGCAACACCAAGAGCCCAGTTTTGCCCGTCGCCCACTTCAACCTCCCAGTAGTGGATCCCTGAGGCAAATCTTTCACAACCCAGCAGAATAAGAGTGGCATCAAATCTCTCAGGGTTGTTGGGCAGCGGTTGAACCATCTCTCCGCGTTTCACGCTTTTCTTACATTCGCTCACCACAAGAAGAGGATGAGCCGACTTAGGATCCAGAGTAATGCTTGCTGAGGAAAAACAAAAAGCTCAGTCAGGAATGCTCAACCACAAGGAAGGTCAAGATTTTTATTAAACTATCTAGAAAATGCCAACAAAAGCAAGAATAGGGTTTCTAAGAAATGCCCATTTTAGACTAATACTGTACACAGACTTGATTTTGTGTTTTGTAGTTGGTTACTGGAACCGGGGTTCTAACTATATTTATATTAATAATACCAACTTCTGATTATGTAAATAAAAATAGTTTTTAAAAGAAATTATTAAGTGAAGAACAAGAGAAAATGCTTGTTATCTGACCCAAATTCAACTGGCTAGGCTCCAATTTCAACTCTCCAAATTTGCAATCTGACACAAGAAGCTAACAGAAATCCATTGTTGGCCTGGTGGAGTGGGCGAGTGGCTTTATTTAGACCATTCACAATGGCCAATGTGGTACAATACTTAAAGAGTTCTGAACTGACAGCAATAGTAGTGGGTAAAGTTGACAGTGAGCATCCTCAGTCTCCCCTACTCCTCAACAGGGAGATTTGTAAGATTTCAGTGAAACTAGCAGAAACCTTTGGGACAGCTTCCCAAAACTCCAGGTCCTAAGAAACTGTTCAAGAGCAGTCTGCCTCTCCTTATTTGCTCTCACCATGAAGAACTGCACAGAGACTGGTTCTTCCCCTCTTTGAAGGCATTGATGGTACCTATGTATAAGCCTAATGTTATTTTTAAAAATGGACCCCAAAAACCTGGGTTGACTTATCCCATGGGTCAATGTAAGTACTGTACTATAATTTAACTCTGATCAAAAAAGGAATTCTCCTCTTCTCTGGGTAGAGTGGCAAAAGCCATTGGCTTAGTCTGCCCAAAGATCACCTAAAAGAAGCACTAGTCCCCTGTACTCTGTCATCTATGCAGTCTTTAGGGTGAACAGAAATAGTTATGCCTTCCCAAATCTTATAAATTCTTTGGTGTTCTTTTCCTTTGCTTCGTCCTTTACATCTTGTGTTACATGCCCTAAGTTTTACTTTCAACTTATCCATGGGTCATATCAAAATCCAAAACTTTGGCCCCCAAACTTGCTCTTGACTTATACATGAGGTTGATTTATAGTCGAGTATGTATAGTAGATAGGAGAGTCTAGTGACAGAAGTGCCTATGGCCCTCCTAGCTTCATGTGCAACTGTTTCCTTCCAGGATGTGGTCACTATTCTTACTTCCCCTTGCTACACTGTGTTAAGGGGTTTCTTGAAACTGAATGAGAGGCCCAAATAAATATTGTTCTTATTCCTGCAACAAGCGAACTCACCCATTTTAGCTGAAGTTTCCATTGACCTTGCTTTTGCTAATTCTGATATCATAGTCTCTAAAGGGAAAGAAGAAAAAGAGTCAGGAATCTCTCTATTCAATGCTGTTGAACAGGAAGAGAAATGAAATAGCAGCTCCCATTTTTTAAGGAGGAAATAAGAGAACTATAAGCAGCACTTTATCTTACATAAAACAGCTTCACTCAGAAATTTAATGGGAAATGTGAAAGAAGGGAAAATATCCCATCGGCTACAGCATCTAGTGTTTAGAGTAGCATTTAGGATGCCAGTAATCTTGGCTTTCATCTTTCAAGTTGCTTGCCCTCATGGCTGCAAGACAAACTTGGAAAAATGTATAAGGACTCAATGGGGAAAACTTAGAAACCACAGAGCAGCTAAATTAGTAGAAATATTCTAGCACAGAAAATATTCTGCCTGCTGATGGGAAAGATAATATAATTTATTCAGAAAGGCCTTTGAGACTTCAATTATGTAGCAGTAGTGTGTGAGAGATGATATGTTAAGCTGCTGTTTTTTATCAGCAATTATTATTTAAATGTATTTTAAACTATTTTTACCATGTTTTCTTTTTAAAAAATAATACTGTTATTTGATTCTTTTTTAACTTTTGTAAAATACATTTTTCGTTTGCGAAGTAAAGCCAGAGAGAGAGAAAATACAATTTTCACTTAATCTTGTTTTAAATTACTGGAAATCATTTTGGCAATCACCCCAGGAGAAAGGTGGAGTATAAAGTCAATAAATAATAAAAATAAATAATGGAAGACATAGATCCCTGCATACACACATATATAGCACAATGAAATTCCTATGAGCAGAATGACCACTGAACTCCCTTGACCTTGAAAGGTAAGCAGGGTCAATCCTGGTCAGTACAGGGATGGGAGGCCACCAAGAATACAAGGTGCTGTAGGCCATCTTTCAGAAGAAGGAACTAGCAAAGCCATCTCTGAGTATTCCTTCTTCAGAAAACCCTATGAAATGTATTAGATTGTCTTAAGTCGACAGGCAACTTGAAGGCACGCACACATGAACAAGCCTACGAAAAGGAGGAATTTGCCAAATCTGTTGCAAAAGATAAGTTCTAGAAATAGTGGATTTAGGAATCCAGGAAATAAGAAGTTAACCTGGTGCTACAATGTACCACAGAGCTTTTCACAGTTTTTTATGTTTCTTTACATCTTATCCCAAAACCATTTTGTTTGTTTTCTCCATCCATCCATCCATCCATCCATCCATCCATCCATCCATCCCATTCTTTCTCCCTACTGCTAAAATCCTTTTTCTCCCCCATTCCAGTTTTTGTAGTGGTCATACCTTGAATTGGTTCAGGACTCGAACACTTTCTTTCTTTCAAAGAGAACACAGAATGCTCAGAGAGACAGTATTATATACTATTGGACCTTGAACAAAAGAGAATCCAAACATTCTGTTCCCCTTTTCTCAAAAACAGCAAATGTGACGGAATTCCTGAATACTTTAAATGATCAAGAAGTTTCATTTGCCTGTCTTGTTACCTCGACATTTATCCAGGGCTTCCTTGATAACTATATTTTTCAGACTGAAATGTCCAAGCTTCTTCTCCAGCTCAGTCGGAGAGGAAGAAACTTCAGCCAATCGAGGCTGCTGTCCATCCTTACATCTACAATGGAAAATATGTAAATATGACACTGCAGTCAACATTTTGCAATCTGTGCAATTTAAAGGCTTAACACTACAATCTCAAACCTCACCATTTCAAAGTCAAAGTCAGATGATGTGATGCCACAGAATATTCATGAACATCCTTATGGGAAAGTCCAGTGCAAGGAGAGGTGTGAATTATTTATTTGGTACTGGGCAAAGCTATGTATCTGGCTTTGGAATAGGAAGGCAGAGCAAATGGGGTTGGTTGGCAAATGGGATTGCCAGGATTGGGAAGGGAGGTGATTAAGGGTATGGGCACCACAGAGGCAGCAGGAAGAGTCTAAGGACAGCAGAGGCTGAGTGGAAAGAGGATTTTATTTCAATTACACTCATGTGAGATCTTGGAAATGTTCTTTTTGGCCAAAAGTTCCCAGAATCTCCCAGCCATCATGGGAATTGTAGTTTATTGTGGCACCAGAGTTCTCTAACAAAGAAGGCTAAATGTCTCACAAAACTACAGTTCCCAGAATTCCCTAGCACTGAGCCAGGGCAGTTAAAGCAGTCTCAAACTAGGTTATTTCTGCAGTATGTTTTGGACCTCTTTCTCTGACGATCCCAAATCAAAGAGAAAGAACAGTCTTAGGAAGGCTATGTATTTTTGACTCTGCTACTATCCCCTGACCCAAGACATCATAGGTAACATAGGTCCGGTACAGACTGGCACTATGGGGCCAAAATTAGGGTTCGGGAGAGCAGAGTGTCCGCATGCTCCTGAGCCCTACCGTGCTGTATGGGCGCCATCTTGGCACGCTAGTGTTCAGACGCACATGCGTCGATGACATGCCTCATGCGTCACGTCCAAAGGGTGCAGTGTACAAGGGATGTCACCGCGCCATTCCAGGGTGTTAATGGCACCTCAGCAGCGGCGGAGAAAGGAGCCGCATTTCGCAGTTCCTTTTTCATGGTGCATCGCTGCAACGCTATTTGGCTGGTGCAGCCACGATCTGGGGGAGAAAAGGGTGGCCTCTGTCCGCCCCTCCCCACCCCCATCTGCATAAACTGTGGGAACAGTACTAAGATCCCAGGGTTGCACCTCTGTCCTCCTAGGTTGTAAAGGGGAAGCAAAGTATTTCTAAGTGGCAGCTCAGATTTTTTTAAATTATTAATATTTTATTTACATTCAAAATGGATCTCTTATATATACAAAAATGTTCCAGCATAACAAAAGCAGGAAAATAAAAACACAAAAGGAAGAAAAATAACCACATTATTTGCTGACCAAATATCAAAATATAAACCCATCTGTAAATTTTGTCTACACATCAGGGGTTGGACTGGATGGCCCTTGTGTACTCTTCCAACTGTATGATTCTATCATTCTTTCAAATGTTACAAAGGTTCTTAGATCTTCTATCCATTGGATCACAAGTGGAGGAAAATTATCTTTCCAGTAACAAAATGTCAATCTTTTAGCAGTCAAAAGGGTGTGAAAAAAACACTTCCATTGGCTATTTGTTAATTTACTAGAAACAGGTAAATAATTCAAAACAGCATGCATGTTCCTGAATCAAGGAACTTTCTAAAACCAAATTTAGTTGTGTGATTACTTCCTCTCAAAATGTAGCTATTATGGAACAACTCAAAAGCATAAATGTTAAGGAAGCACTAGCACTATTAAATCTCCAACAATCTATTGATTTAGAAAGCACTTTCTTCAACAGACATTGTGGCAATCTATATATACGAAAGAGCAATTTCTGCTGAATAAGACATAATTGGAGAACTATAGCCATATCAGTTATAGATGCTAAAACCGATGGCCATTAATGAGTCAGATATTCTAATTCTCTATTCCATTCTTGCTGTAAACCTTGCATATCATATCATATTTATTTATAGGTAACAGAAATTTATATATATTGTTTATACAATTTATATAAATTGTTGGTTGGGATACTTGATTGGCCTCAATTAATGTCTCTCATATTTATGGGAACCTTGCGATGCAATGCACTTAAAGCTGCAAGGCCAAATCTGGATTGTAACACACATTTCAGTAGTAGATAATGTCATTTAGTTGATAAGAGGCAGTTTAAATTGATCTTGCAAAATTGAAAAAGGCAATCTTTCTTGTCCTTTTTTCACATAGCTATGCAATACTACTGATAGATACATACAAGCTGGTTTTCTATTGATATTTTGGATTACAGTAACCACCATGGTTATGCATTATGGAGTCATAATCCAAAACAGGTGGAGGGCAGTAGGTTGTCAGGCATACTCCTGGCCCTTCTCACCATCCAAAGGAATGAATGGCATTGACAATGGCAGAGCAAGAGGTCAGGCTTATATCTTTGGGTCGAACTCCCTATTCAAAAACTATTGTTAGACTATTCCAACTACAATAAAAGTGACCAAGTCTGAAGAGGAATTACCTACCGGCTCAAAATGGTCCTGATGTCCTGAGGAAGGTAGGGGAAGAAGAGACAGAAGATCAGTCTTAACACTTGTTATGCTACAAAATATTGCTTAAAGCAAGGCTTAGAAATAAAAGTAGGAAATAAAGAGAACATATTTAACAGAGGACTAGAATAAGGTCTTAAATATCAGCTCACTGGGAAAACTTAGCCAAAACCTCTGAGCCTTAGTCATCTACACTGGTACCCCGGGATACGAAATGATCGGGTTACGAATTTTTCGGGATACGAAATTCGCGGCTTGGAAAAAACTGTTTCGGGTTACGAAAGATTTTTTGGGTTACGAAATTCTTTTCGGCGCGAAATTCAAATGATGCAAAGTGCATCTACTGGCTTTCCAGGGATTTCCAGGGCTAACGGTTAGGGTTAGCTTTGGCGCGAATTTTGAATTTCGTTAGCAGCAGTGATTGGCTTGCGAAATCAAGCCAATCAATTGGATTGGCTAACGAAATTGGGAAAAATGGCTGTTTCACATGGTTGAAAAAATCTTGATGTTCTCATTACTGGTGCATGGGGACCCTGAGACGGGATATAGGCATCGTGTTGCGTGGGGGGGGGATGGGGGCGGTGACGACTGCAGGTCACCTGAGAGTGAGGAGCAATGGAACCGTATGTTATTTTCATAGTGTAAAGCGCAGGTGGGAAAACTTCTAGTGATAGTACCTTTGAGACAACTGCTCATCAAATTAAGAAATTTATGCCAGAAATGGGCGTGCTTCTTCCCAGGTTGGAGTCTCAAAGGTTGCTAGGGGGACCATTAGGGCTTTTTATGCTAAACAACGAGTAGGCGTGGGGGTCTGCGTGCTGATCCTAAATACATAGTTAATGTGTAGGTGTCCATATATAGCTAATTATTCGATATTAATACAAGCAAGGTGTGTGATTTGCTCCCCCACATTAAACGCTCGGGGGGTCCCACATTGAAGGCCTGCTGTACAGTTGGGTATCATAGGTTGGGTAGCTGCTTATGCTTGTGCAGTGCTATGGCATTCAGGGTCCCACCACCCCATTAGCGGCTGGGTTGAAAGACCTGACTGACACAGGGGGGTGGGGGGGGTGAGGTGGTGGGGGTCCGTATGTGCTTCGGTGCCATGATCCAGAATGCAAGAAATGGGGGGGGGGGGGGGGCTCTGGATGATGGAAATGCACGCATAAGAACATAGTTATGGACAAGCTCCATTTGTCGTGGAGCCAACTGGTTTATTTGTTGTAACAAGCCAGAGAATCAGGATAAACATTTGGAGGGTTGATAAAACGGTGCGGCAATCCCGGGGTGTTTTAAAACTTAGCATGGGCCAAAGCTCAGGTCAACTGTACTTTGCTGGTGTTGATGTGCTTTCAGTCATTTCTTCTTTTGTGGGAACCTACGGGTTTCCTGGGGCTGTGAGTGTGTGACCGCCCAGGTCCCTTGTGAGTTTCCATGGTCTCAAACCGGGGGTTTCGAATCCTGATTCAGAGTTATAGGCCCAAGCAGTTCACACCACTCCACACCTTTTTGGCCGGTCATCTAACTGTACTGTAGGAATCATTATTTAATATGCCCATTTTCCTTAAGAGAGTCAATTTTATGGTTGATACACTCGGCCCTTCTGTATACACGGATTTTTGGACTGGACATGGATGCAAGCATCCCCGGTTGAAAAGTTCCAAAAAAACGTATGAAATTTCAAGTATCAAACCTTGATTTGTCCATTTTTTTATATAGTCATTATATTTAAGGGACTGAGCATCCATGGATTTTTTATAACACGGGGATCTTGGAACCAAACCCCGCATAAACAAGGGTTCCCTGGAATTCCCCTGTCCCTTGCTTTTATCCACAAGAACAGAAAAGGAGGCAGTGTCTCTAACCGGATCCTCCGAATTAGATGACTACAACTTCCCACTTGCCCATACCAGTTAGGAAAAGAATGAGTGTTGTAATTCAATATACAGTACCGGGACGGTACCAGATTGAAGACAACTGGGGGGTGGATGATATCCTAAGGACAGACAGAATGAGGTTCCTAAGAGTCACATATCCGTCACTCCAATAATTAAAAGAACAGGTATCTCCTCCATTGTCTTCCTGGCAGAGAGGGAAGTCCCTACCTGATCAGCTGGCTTCTGCACTCCAAATCTTCTTTGACTCCTTCAGCTTCTCTCTCCTTTCCTTCAGAGCCTTAACATGAGTGGCAACTTGTTTTCTGAAGACAGAAAAGTTTATAATTGAGAGACAATAAGCAAGGGATATTTTTCCTTTCAATATTCTGTGAGGCCCAGCTTCCAGTTAGACGGCTTTAAACCAAATCCCAGCTTTATCTTAATTTTTGTTTCAGTCCCCATTTCAGCACTGAAGTAAAACTTCAGCTGATCATTTAGAAATATAGTTGAGGCTTAGTAAAAGAAGAAAACTCTATAAAATGTTTTTAAATTCGGCTGGCCACTTTTACAAGTGATGCAAAGAAGGAAAAGAGGGATATTGTAACTAAAGATTAGATATATAGAAATAAATCTTTTTCTGTATTGCCAGATAGTAAATACAATAGGTGTAACCTAGAGAGGAGGAATATTATGTGTAAAATTAATTATGGTAGCCAGAGAAGAGCAGAGTCCATTTAAATGAGTTGTAAAGAACAAGATATTGTTTATTGCCTTGGGAGGGTGCTGTGTTTTTGGTCTGCTTAATGTGTGTGTTTATATTAAATATTAGTGTTGATAT
>NC_056523.1:20954311-20987435 GCF_019175285.1 Sceloporus undulatus | reverse complement strand
TGATATTAAATCTAATTAAAAAACAGAAATGCAATTTAGGCATCCAAAGGCAAGGGAAAGGAAAAATTACCATGACTATGCAAAGACACTAAATGTAGGAATTCTAGGTGTAAATGATTTTCAGTGTCTTACTTTGCGATGCTGGAAATTTGGGGACTGAAGGGAAACTTCATTGTGGGGGAGACAACATGATGATCGGGTGGGGACTTTTGTTCTCTTCTCCTCTGCTGGTACTTAAAAGATCATTATTTCAGCAGCATCGGGAACAAATATGTAGGAGGTGATTTCCTCAAGCAGCAGAACAACATGGAAGCAGCCAGCTGCCATTTGCCGGACCTCCAAACGACCAGCTCAGGTGATGATCTGCTGCAGCTCAATCGATGTGTTCAGAGAGACTGAACATATAACTATATAAGAAGGCCTAGACACCCTCCTTTTCTGGGACATGTCCTGCATAGCCACTTCTGTCCAGGAGGAACTCCAGAACGTCCTCCATTTTGAGCAGGGCTAAGAAGCATGAGTTTACGTTTAGAGGAGTGTCTGTAGGCTTTATTCAGTCTTTAACTTTTTTCCTTGAATGCCCCATGCCTTTGTGGTGCCTTATCCAGCCAAGCCTGTCGGAGAGTGCTGGGAGAGGCAGCCCCCAACCCAACTCCGTTGGAGGATGCTGGGTGAGGCAGTCCCCATTCAAGCTTACTGGGGGACGCTGGAGGATACTAGGCGAGGCCGTCACTGGAGAATACATGGAGATGCAGTCCCCAGCCAGGCTCAGTGGAGGATGCCTCTACATGCATTCACTGACCGTGCTCGTCACAGGGGCTCTCCCTGCTGGGCCTGACCTTGTAGTCCTGGGCGGCCTCCTCGATGGGGAGCATGGGGTGGGCCTTGTGGGCGCGGGACTCGCGGCAGATGACGCAGACGGGGCTCTCGTCCTGCTCGCAGAAGAGCTTGAGGGGCTCCTGGTGCTTCTGGCAGAGGCGCTGCCCGGCCGCCAGCGAGGAGGCCGCCTCCAGCCGCAGCCGCTTGGCCACCTCCACCACGTTGCCCAGCTCCCGGTTGGGCCTGAAGCTCCGCTTCCGCGACCAGCGCCGGCACTGCGGGCAGGAGGTGTTCTCGTCCTCGGAGCGGCCCCAGCACTGCGCGATGCAGGCCTGGCAGAAGTTGTGGCCGCAGTCGATGGAGACCGGCTCCCGGAAGTAGCTCAGGCAGATGGAGCAGGTGATCTCCCGCTGCAGCGTCTCCAGGGGGCTCTCCGAGGAGGCCATGGCCGGAAGCAAGGCGCCCGAGAGGCCGAGCCAGGAGTAGGAGGAGGGAAGAATGGACTGTTATGGAAGCAAACAGAGCACAGCAGCAGCAGCAGCAGCCGCCTCCGCTTCCGCCGCCTGGCTTCCGGCAGGCACCCCATTGGCTGAGAACTGGAGGGAGGAGCCAATCAAAGGGACACCCTCCCTTTGTATGTGAAGAAACACGCAATAAAAGCACACCGCAGAGAAGGACGCCTCTCTAGGAATCTCTAGGTCCTCTACTGCAACTCTATGGTCGGCTTTAATAACTAAAGTTGCACTGAAAGACTTACTAGAGAGAACACTCCACTAGGCCTTTGTAGCCCACTCATCCCTCCATAATCGCCGCTTTGGTTAGTCATAGGTTTTATTAGTATGTTCCCTCTAGGAATATCTAGGTCCTCCCGTGCAACTCTATGGTCAATTTTAATAACTGAAAGTTGGGCTGAAAGACCTAGAGATTCCTAGAGAGGACATATTAATCAAATCTGTGAATAATCAAATCCGCAAAAGCCAAAGCCACAAATGTGGAGGGCCAAACGTACTACTGTATAAAGATCTCATGTCACCAGAAATGTTCTTCTTGGGTATTATGGATAAAGAACTGGACAGTAAATATGGACAAGTTCTTAAGGACCACATTGCAAATCTAAGGCAGCTAATGGAGTGCACCAGGGAATTCCTGAAGTAAACCACTGTGTGCTTTACAGACGATAGCAAGGCCTTTGACTGCTTAAATCATGAAAAGCTATGATACACCCTGAAAGTGGGCCAAACATATTTCCTTGAGACAAAAACAAAACATTGGGATGGCAAAAATGAAACAGGATTATGTAATATTCCATATTCATGAAAACGTAAAACAGTAACAAAAGTTTATTGCATGGACATATTGAGCTAACCATTATTCGTCAGTGACAGAACTCATACAAAAATTTAGGTAGACCTAGAACTGAAGAATGTGGAGGCAATTATCCAAAAACTGAATTTACAGGTGTTCTAAAGAGCCACATGAGAGGAAGGGGTGTGAAAGACCCCACAGGCACCCCTCAGACTCTTCTGTGAAGAGGTGACAGGGTTAGAGATGCTGAAGGGCTGTGGTAAGAAGCAGCGAGCGGCCAAGGAAGCAGGGATTACAAGAAGCAATGGGTTATAGGTGTAAGAAAGCTCATCTACAGCCCACCACAACCATCTTCCCACACACTCCACTCTTCGGGGAAGAATCTCTTACAATTGAGCAGAACTAGATTAGTGGCAACGTCCCAAAGAACCTTCTCTGTTGCCGCTCCAAAAATCTAGAATAACCTCCCTGAAGAAATCTGTCAAATATCCTCAATTGAGGCTTTTAAGAAGGCAATAAAAAGGACTCTCTTCAGGCTCGCCTATCCAGACAGACTAGGTCATGAATCAAGAAACCCGTCCATATGTGCTCCTATGTTTTGTTGTCACCATGTAATGAACATTTGATACTTTATGATGTTGTATTACTTGATCTCATTTTACAAATTGATATTTTAAGGAGGGTGGGATAGGGGGAGGGGAGGCTTTGTTGTTATTTACTTGTATTTTAAACTCTGTTGTTACCTGCCTTGATCCCCAAAAGAGGCGGGATATAAATAATAATAATTATTATTATTATTACTGTATTATCATCATCTGTCCAAGGACTACTGAAATGAAGAAAAGCTGAACAGTAGCACCATTGTGGTGCTGCATCTAGGCCTGGCCTGAGATTTTCCCACCGTCATTCCAGGTGTGGGTGGCAGGGACATTCTTGCCTGTGTACTACAGGCATTATTGCCAACCCAAAGTCCATGACTGGTTGCTGCCTCAAGTGTTTCCAGGGATGCTGATGGGTATTTCTTCCACTTCAGTTTTTTCTGTCACATATATTTTCACATGGTCGGCTGAACAAATGTGACCAAAAACAGCCAATATGCTCCCCTTAATGTAGTGGTCTAGCTCTAATACAAAATGCCCCTATTGCTGATGTTTTTCTCTCTGTCTTCAATACCATCAGTGGAAGAATTAAAAGCAGGCTCTCATGAACCCAATCCAGTTATTTTATTTATGTCCAAAGTGCTTATAATCCTTACATCCATTTTGTGTAGAAAGTCAACCTTATTCTCATTTTACATACTGACATGGAAACAATTTTACACGTCAACACAAATACAAAATTGGCTCCTGAAGATTTCTCACCTTGGCCACAACACATGTTTTGTACAGAAAGGCAAATAGTTATTCAACATGTCACATGGGCCCATACAGACAGGCCAAAATAAAGCTGCTTTGGGTCACTTTAGAGGTATGCTGTTTAAATGACACACACATCTTAAGAGGCCAGAAGCAGCACCAATGCTGCGCTCCAGTCCTTAGGACTAAAGTGTGGCTATGGCGTGGCTTCTGGCTTCTTAGGATGGATGCATCATTTAAACAGCATACCTCTAAAGTGACCCGAAGCAGCTTTTGGCCTGTCTGTATGAGCCCACATGTTACCTGACATCCAATAAGGAGAAGAATGATGTGGAAAAAATGGCAACCACAATGGCAAGTAAAATTCACATTGTTTGGGGCTGCATAGTTCACGACAAAAGGAAAAGACAAGTACAGTAGATATGGCAGAAATGCATACCGTTATGCATAGTGTGGATAAGTGAAGGGATGGAATCTTCTAAAACCCAAGGTCATTCACTAAAGTTGAATGACAAAAGTTTCAGGATAGAAAGACTTTCCTGTACCATGTCAACCATGAAATTGGCTACCACAAGTTGTAGTGATAGCTGACAAGTTGGGACAGTTCAAAAGGAGATTGGAAATACTCATAGAGGATGGAACTATTAGTGTCTGCTAGTCATGATGGTCCTATATTCCCCCCAGACATAGTGGCATCAGTTACTGTGGAGCAGGAAAGTGTTGTAGCATTCAGATCTTACTTATGGGCTTCCCATGGTTTGGTCACTGTAGGAACACAAAGTTACACCACTTAGTCCTTTAGGTCTGATCCAACATGGCTCTTACCGTTTTAAGCAGTTTGCCTTTACTAGGCAATCTGACTTCACCATGCATTTGAGGAAGTAGATTTAAGTCTCTAAAAGCCTGTTTCTCTCTTTCAATTAGTCTCAAAGGTGCTACAAGATGCTGTTGCATATTGATTTTTCAGTTTTCTAACTATTACTATTGTTATTCCACTAAGACACTGTGATTTACAATATTTAAAAATCACAAACATACATTAAGACATGAACTATATTTGTAACTACAAAAGAAGAAAAGTGATTTAAGACATCAGCAGATGAAAAACAAAGCAAGTCAGTACTATGCAAACTACCTTTCATGGTGATCAAGCTCAGCCTTGCCATGCAAAACCCAAGGACTTTGTTACAATCTTGGCTTCTAGATCAGAACTGATGCCAAGCTGAGTGACCTGACAAGACAAGTCCCTGCACTGCATGATCTGCTATTTGACTAAACTAGGTGGTCTAGGTCCTTTCTATCCACATGACCACATTGGCACCATCCACAGCCAACAATGCATGCACACAATTGCATTATCTTGACTTTCACTATAAAAAAATCTAGAACAGAATGCCATTACTATTTGGTTCAGTGCTTACAGCCATTAATGCAGATCAGGAACAACTCTTAATTTGTTAAAACATGCACTAAAATGTTGTTTCTGGTTTTGAGTATAATATAGAGTGGTTAAAGGTGTTTAAGGGGTGACTAATTTGCCCTAAGTGATTCTTCAGAGCAACTTGGAAAAGTGACTTGTTCAGATTCCAGAATCTCTGATCCAGAATGGCCAGTCTTGCTCAAATGAAAGTCTGATCTTGTAAAAAAAACCCTCTTAGCCATCAAGGGTCAGCTGGGCAAGCAAAACTTTAAAAAAGGGATACACTCTCTCCCCAGAGAATGAAGCGGAGGGGAAAATGAAAATGGAATCCTTGGTATCAGCATTGAAAAATTCCACCTGCCCCTTTTCATAGTCCAGAGAAACCCGGATCCTTCTGGGAGTGAAGATGAGGGGCAGAGGTGTCACAGGGATAGTAAGAGCTTGGTATTGGCCAAAATTGCCTTGCAGGGCCCAAATCCCTTCCTCAGGAGTGATTTTCAGATCGATCTTCCTCTTCACAGAGCCTCGAGCCACACCTACAGCCCATATACCTCCATCTTCCACGTTAACTTCCCAGTAATGCCTCCCAGAATCAAACCCTTCACAGCCCAGCACACAACAGGAGGACTTAAATCGCTTTGGGTTATGAGACAGGTCTGTCCTGGTGACATCCCATCGCGCACTTTTTCGATCCTCAGAGATTATGACTTGGGGGTTTGCTGTGTCTGTGTCAAGGATTACATTGACTGCAGAGAGGAAGAGAGAGAAAGGGGATGAGAACACTGGGAGGAAGATATATTTTATATTTTTTCAGATTACATTATTATTATTATTATATTACTGTTATTACCACCACCACCACCATTTCACCTTTCCCCAAGGCTCAAGGTGCGGTACAACATGGATTAAAACACATAAAGCCATTTAAACACACAAACATAGGGCACATTAAAGTCATCCCGCATAAAATTAAAAATAAACCAATTTCAGATTCATAGTTTAAAATCAACTGGGTAAGCTTGCCAGAAGAGGAAGGTTTTTAATACTGTTTTAAATTCAGACAACATGTTTAGCTGTCGAATCTCTCTCAGCAGGTCATTCCACAACCTAGGCCGGGGAAGCCGCTGAAAATGTCCTCCTGGTGACAGTTGCCAATGTAATCCTGGCTGGTTGGAGTAAATGTCCCCCGGGGTACCTAAGCATTCAGGCCAGATATTTTTATTGGATTTTTTAAATTGAATTTTAAAAAGTGGAAGAAAAATAAACAGGAAAAGGGGTGTGTGTTTAAGTAGATACTTAGCATATAATCAAGGACTAACATAATACATTACTATAAACTGACTATATTTCCAGAAGTACATTCTTGAAACTGACATCTATAAAATATACAGTCATGCATATTTAAAGCAGTAACATCTTTTGGCCTTTAAACAATAGATAGCGAATGTTAATTGCTTAGAAGTCTTTTTGCAACAGTAAAAACACATGATCCAACAACACTGTTAAATTTCTAGTTTAGTTTCTCTAAAGGGGGACCTCTTCAGATGTTGCAAGTCCCATGAGCCCCCAGCAGTGGCTATTCTGTCCAGTCCAGGGCTAATGAGAGTTGCAGCCCAACAACATGTGGAAGGGGCCTGTGTTATGCATACCTGCTATACAAAATGACAGAGTTGGAAGAGAACACAAGGACCATCTAATTCAGTCTCCAATGTGCAGGAATATACAGTAAAAGCACTCCTGAAAGGCATCCATGCAACCTCTGTTTAAAGACCTCCATGTGCTATGGGCATAAACAATATTGTACATTTGCAAATATGCTAAAAGCTCAACTACCATTTCTAAATATAGCTTGAAGAAAACAAGCAAGACAGAAGCTGGTCAGACTTTTCTGCAGCTACATAATTATTTCCTTACAGATCTAAACATATATGAACATTTTTTTCAATTGTTTTCACCAGATATTTACCCCATTCTGTTCCCAGTTTTGATGGCAGAGTATCTGAAAGGAATAAGATAAAAGACACATTTTGAAGAGAAACAGAAGTATTAGAACACAGGAGTACTTTTAAGCTACTTCTGAATCCCAGATATGTGTAAAACAAACTGTAATGACAGTATATGACAACAAAAAGCAGAGTCTGGAAAATTTCCTTTTATCAGCAGGCATTAACTCTTTTGATTTCAGCAGGCTTTTAATGCGTAACTGTACCAGGGGGGCTTTTTCATTGGTGTATGTGTGTGTTTTATTTAGTTTTAAACTTTTGTGTGTTTTAAAATGATTTTTATTGTTTTAATTGTGACTGTTTTAATTGTTCTTAAGACTGTGCTGGGTTGTATAATAATAATAATAATAATAATAATAAGTATATTATTATTATTATTATTATTATTATTATTAAACCCAGTACAATCTTAAAAACAATTAAAACAATAATAGTACTTATTATTGTTGTTGTTGTTATTTCTTACCCACTTATCCCCAAGGCTCAAGGCAAGGTACAATAAAGAATAAAACACATAAATCAATTTAAATGTATTAAGTTAAAAACATAGACAAAGGACAAATTACAATCATTCAACATAAAATTAGAAATAAAATCAATTTAAAATTCATAATTTAAAATCAACTGGGTAGGCCTGACAATTCCCTGCTGTGAACTGCCTTGGGTCCCACTCTGGGAGAAAAGCAGCATATAAATAAAATAAAATAATTAAATTGTATGTGTTCATTTGTCTCCGCTGGGTGTCCAAAAGCTGGGACTAGATGTCTATTTGAACACACAAATATTACTGTACTTTAAAAATGCCCTAATTACATGAGTGAACTTAGGCTCCTGCTAATTCTCCTGTCTTCTACTCCCTCCTGTAGACCTTCCCCCCACCTCTAGAATACCCTGAGAAACTGATTAGTAGCCTCTACTTCTTTCTGTTTCACATATCACTTGTAATTTCACAAGCATACTGCCAGTGTTAGTTTATTTTAATTATGATCTTGCAAATGTACGAAAGCTTAGATGTTTTGTTTGTAATGGTTTTTGGACTACCTTTGAAGTTCTTTATGATTTCTGTGAGTGCATTGTTCTTTTCAGAGAATTCATTTAATCTCTTTTCTATCTTGCATGGCATCTCCTTCGGTGGCTGAAATGGGTCCTTGTCAAACCTAGAGGGAAAACAACTCTATTCATTTCTGACTATTTCACTGTTATCTGACAGTTAAGATTAGTGTTGCTACTAAAGGCTTCTGACTCTAGAAAAAAAAGATGCCAGAACTTACCAACATTTTACAGATTCTGTGCTAGAGTACCTAGTGTACTGAGCAAATACTTAAAAATATTAAATATAACTCCAGGGAAACACATCTCCCTCCCCTCTCAAAAATTATGACACAGACATTTTAAAATTAATTAATTAAGTTATAGAGGCATCATATTTCCTCCCTTTCTTCCCTTATACCTTGGCAAGCACAGTACTATCCTTTAGTGTGACCACTGGTGTGGTACTACAGTGGGACCTCTTTATCTGCAGAATTCAGCATCCGTGGATAGCAAGCTCCTGGTTGTCTCCAATGGTGGCATGGGCACACAGCTGCACCACCATTTTGTACAGCCAGCGTTGTCCCCAGTGGTAGCATGTACATGCGGCCATGCCACCATTAGGGTGAAGCCCCATTGTCCCTAACAGCGGTGCAGCCGTGTGCACGCTGAGAACAACAGGGATTGTCTCTAATGGAGGTATGGTTGTGTGCATGCGCCGCCATTGCAGACAGTGAGACTTGAGCACCCACAGATTTTGTTATCGGGGGGAGAGGGAGACAAATCCCATGTGGATACCAAGGTCCCATTGTATAACTGTTCTGTGAAACGCGGTAACACAAGTGTTGACTGCCCATTATGATTTTTCGCTTTTTAATATTCTATGCCAAGAAGGTTTCTGGATTTTCTGTCAGATACACAGCTATTAAAAGAATAGATTCCCTTGTCTATTTAAAACAGTGGAGGACAAACTATGGCCCATAGGCTGTATGCTGAGCTTGGGGTCCCAAACTGAGGCCTCTGGAGTGCCTCCCACATTTTTTTAAAAAAACCCTTGGCAATTGCTTAAAGCCATGCCTACCAACACCTTTCCTGGGGAGAAAAAACCAGAAGCCCCACAAAAACCAGGTGAAAATCAGCTGAAATCAAAATCAGAAGTGACATCATTTCTTTCCTGTTTCTATTTTGTCTTTTTTAAAAACTTCCTTTGTCTTTCTAGTTTTTTCTTTCTTTTTTTGGTTGCTTCTGGGGATCTTCAAGACATGGGGAGCTTGAGGGTGGCAGATCAAACCCACTGCATTTTGCAGTTGTTTTCCGCCTCTGTGTTCTTGATGGATGCCCACCTTTGTGTTAGAATGAACCCATGTTCCAAATTCTGTTTTGTATTTCTACAAGCAAAACATGGGCACCAGAAGGAATAAGGGCAATCATCAGAAAAGTGACCTCTCAGGTGGGAGGCAATGGAGCCACATACCTGCTCAGTGTGTTTCTGATATCCTAGAGAGAAGAGAAAAAGAAATATAACTGGGGAGAGAAAGACAGGAATTCTTCATTACTATGAAAGGAGTCTCATCATAGGCACTTTTATCTGAGAAACAGAGACAGGAGTAAATACTTTTAATTACTGTATGCCTCCTGATTATGAGATGAGGAGGCTGGTGAGATACACCAGTGGGAAAACACCTGACTTGTAGGGAAAGAATGCAAACAATATTCACATTTGCCATGGCTAGGAAGTAGGCACCACAGAGTAAATCAATCCAAGTGCTATGGAAAGCAACCTTGAACATTTCTTTATCCGCTCCACCCCATCCATCATAAAACCAAAAGCCGGTAAGCACACTGCTGCTGTTGTTATATGCCTGCAAGTCATTTCTAACTTTTGGTGACCATACATATGGCAGATTTATCACAAGGTTTTCTTGGCAAGATTTGTCCAGAGATATTTAGCCTGGAGAAGAGAAGGTTAAGAGGTGACATGATAGTCCTGTTTAAATCTTTGAAGGAATGTCATATTGAAGATGCAGCAAGCTTGTTTTTTGCAGCTCCAGAGAATAGGACCTGGAGCAATGGATTCAAACTACAGGAAAAGAGATTCCAGCTCAACATTAGGAGGAACTTCCTGACAGTAAGAGCTGTTTGACCTGGAGCACACTCCCCGGGGAGTGGTGGAGCCTCCTTCTTTGGATGTTTTTAAACAGAGGCTGGATGGCCATCTGGTGGGGGTGCTTTGATTGTGTGTTCCTGCATGGCAAGGGTTTGGACTGGATAGCCCTTGGAGCCTCTTTCAACTCTGATTCTATGAAATATAGCAGGATACCAAAGTTCAGAAATTCAGGTCTAGTAGTAAAAACTCAGAAATCTTTATTAAGAAAACTATAGGTTTGGTCTGGTGACTTTGTCAGAACTGAGCAGCAAACATTACAATCATAAAATTAAACTACACACAATTCAAACTTCAGTTGGGCTTAATTCTCATTCATTTATAAACACATTACTCATTCCTTTCCCACACTGAACCTTTCTCTTTGTTTTTATAGCCAGATACTTTCTTATAAATGACCTTGATCCACTTTGCCTCCTTTTTGGCTTATCTCACCACCTGTGTTTGAGCTCACAGTTCTAAAACATACTACAGAAGGCCTTTGGAATGCATTGGGGTTGGTTCCAGGATCCTCCAAGGATACCAAAATCCATGGATGCTCAAGTCCCATTAAATACAAAGGCATAGTAAAATGGTGTCCCTTATATAAAATGGCAAAATCAATGCTTTTAGTAATTTATATACTGTATGTAGTTTAATATTTTCAAACCTGGATGGTTGAATCCATGGACACAAAATCCATGGATATGGAGGGTCAACTGTATCACTACTACATATCTCATCACTATGGACAAAAGCACATGGAACTCATGATAGAGGCAGACCTTGCAGTGGTCCAGCTGTATGACCTGAAGAAGGTAGTGAACAGAACACATCACAGGCTGAATTTTGTAACCATGAATCAAAGGCCTTGCTTTCCTTTTCATAGAATCACAGAGTTGGAAGAGACCTCAAGGGTCATCCAGTCTAATCCCCTGCCACGCAGGAACTCACAAGCAAAGCACCCCCCAACAGATGGCCATACATCCTGTTTAAAAATCTCCAAAGAAAGAGACCCCATCACTCTCCAAGGGAATGTTTTCCACTGTCAAACAGCTCTGACTTTCAGGAAGTTCTTCCTAATGTTGAGGTGGAATCTATTTTCCTATAGTCTGCATCCATTGCTCCAGACCCTTCATCATTTTGGTTGCCCTCCTTTGGATATGCACCAGCTTTTTTCCTCCTCTCTACCAAACCTTTTTCCTTTTCTGTAAAAACATCATTTCTAATAACTGACAAACACACTGGGAGCCTTTTAAAGTGCAGGTCAAAAATTTGTTACATTAATAAATATACGTCATAACAACATTTTTGTTCATCTCTTTTTCCAGTTTTCTCTCAAGATCCACCTGGCCTCACCTGAAGGAATTCGCTATCTGGCTGTTCACATTTCTCTTCTACTTCAGTGATCACCGCAGTGAGAGACAAAATCTCATCAGAAAATGTTGTGCTGTGTTCTTTCTGATGCTTAACAATTTCCTTCTCCAGTTCATTCAGCTGAGCCAGCAGGAGCTTTTCTTGTTCTTCAAGAAAATGATGGATCTGCGCAAATTCAGATGTAGCCTTCTCTCTCTCAGCTTCTGTTTGCCTCTGTAATACAAAGTAGGAGACATGTAGGTTAGGGCACTGGATTCTATGTTAGATATATCTTCCTAAATAAATGCACATGGATAAGAAATATTGGAATGTGTGTGTGCATATATGTGTGTACACACACACACACACCGCCCTTTTCCCAGTGTACAAGGTGAACACAAGGATAAATAAAAATATGTAATATTCTAGTTTCATGCTGGCAATGCAGTTCAAGGTACGTACGTTTTATATTTTAAAAAGGAACTTGTCTCCCATGCTCTTTCAACCCTTTCATTCAATGTCTTAACAAAATCAAAAATCTCGATAGGTTTGCCTTTGGGTCAACTTAAGTTGGAAACTACTTGAAGGTGCGCAGCCACCAAACAACCATATTTAAGGTAGAATTGCTTGTAGTTTTCAAAGACCTAGCTGTGTTAGTCTGGAAAATCAGTATGCCAAGGGATTTTGTAGCACCTTCGAGACTAACTAAAAGAAAGAAGCTGGTAGCATGAGTTTTCATAGACTTCAGTCTACTTCCTCAGTTAGTCTCAAAAGTGCTACAAGATCCCTTTGCTTCTAATTTGTTCACATAATTAAGGGGAACTAGAAATACAGGAGACATTAGTGGGCTGGCAAGGTATCCTATTTATCTGGTCCCCCCATAAGGCCCATCAGGGGATCAACACAAATGGCATGATAAAGGGAAAGCTCATCTGTGCTGGACGCATGCTTCCACGATTCATATTGTAGCATACTTCATACAAAGAAGCATATCACACAAATAAAACATGCCAGTGACCACAACCCTTGTCAGGTTGTTATTATCAGATTCTGTACTGACCAGAAATTCCTGGTGTTTAAGTTCTCCAGCCAGTTTTAATCCCAGCAGAGTCTCTCTCTCCTCCTTCAAGCTCTGCAGCCGGGTCTGGATATCTTTCTAAAGAAAGAGAAACTTTGCTTAAAGTACTTTTACTGCTACTAACTTCATTCCCCACCTTCCAATGGTGGCACTCAATTCAGTAAAAAGGAGCAATATGAAAATACTATACTTATCCCCCAAGAGGTGAACCAAAACCTGCTCAACTCACAGAATGGTTACATTAGAAAATTATAACTAATGTGTCCTCCTAAACTCTTATAATCTCCAGTATTCTCCTTTATAATACATAATATAACATTCTCTAAAAAAGAGGAGACAATAAAAGTCAGAAACCAAAAGAGGTCCTCTGCAGAGAAGGAACAAAATGAAATTTCTAAGATCAAAAATACAATTCAGTGTGGTTAAATCGCACAAATAGTGTGTCTGTAGTCCAAGACACACTGCAGAAAGAATCCAGTCTGAGACTGCTTTAACTACCCTGTCTCAGTACTCAGGAATCCTGGGAATTGTAGTTTGTGATGGCACCAGAGCTCTCTGAGAGAAAAGGCTAAATGTCTCTCAAAATGACAGTTCCCAGAATTCCCTAGCATTAAGCCAGGGCAGTTACAGTCGTCTCTAACTGGATTATTTCTGCAGTGTGTTTTGGACAACAGCCTAGTTCAGATAAATTCTTTCTAACGTTGAGGTGGAATTATTATTATTATTAACCTCTATTTATAAAGCGCTGTAAATTTACACAGCGCTGTACATACAATCTTTTTAATTGGAATCTCGTTTCCTGTAGTTTGCATCCATTGCTTCGGGTCCTAGTCTCTGGAGCAGCAGAAAACAAGCTTGCTCCCTCCTCAATATGACATCCCTTCAAGTATTTAAACAGGGTTATCACATCACCTCTTAATCTTCTCTTCTCCAGGCTAAACATCCCCAGCTCCCTAAGTCGTTCTTCACAGGGTATGGTTTCCAGAGCCTTCACCTTTTTAGTTGCCCTCCTTTGGACACACTCCAGTTTGTCAATGTCCTTTTTAAATTGTGGTGCCCAGAACTGGGCACAAAATTCCAGCTGGGGGCTGACCAGAGCAGAATATAATGGCATTATTACTTCTCTTGATCTAGACACTATATAGCTATTGATGCAGCCTAAAATCGCATTGGCCTTTTTAGCTGCCGCATCACACTGTTGACTCATGTTCGTGTCCTAGTCTACTAGGACTCCCTGATCCCTTTCACATGTACTATTGTCAAGCCAGGTGTGGAAGTTTTTTAAACAGAGGCTGGGTGGCCATCTGTTGGGGGTGGTTTGAATGTGTATATGGAGGCACCCTTTAACCTTTTTTGCCCTTGGCTGGATCCTTCAGGAAATATCAGGGACCTCCACACAGGACTAGGAGGAAAAATCCTGTCTGAAACCCTGCTGGGACATGCAGTCCCTGACAAAACTTATTGGAGTATACTGGGAGATGCAGTCTCCAACCAAGCTCTTTGGAGGGTGCTGGGAGATGCAGTCCTCCAACAAGCTCATTGGAGAGTGCTGTGAAATGCAGTCCCTGACTGAGTTCTTTGGAGGATGTTGGGAGAGGTAGTACCTGATGAAACTTGGTCAGAGAAAGCTGGGAAAGGCAGTCCCTGACTAGGTTTGTTGGAGGGTGGTGGAAGATGCAGTCCCCAACCAAGCTCACTGGAGAGTGCTGGAATGCAGTGCCTGACCAAGCTCGTTGGAGGATACTGGGAGATGCAGTCCTTGTCCAAGCTCATTGGATGGTGCTGGGAGATGTGGTGCCCAACCAATCTTGTTGGAGTATACTGGGAGATGCATTCCCTAAGCCCATTGGAGGGCGCTGACCAAGCTCTTTGGAGGATACTGGGAGACAGAGTCCCTCAAAGTGCTCATTGGAGGATAATGGGAGATGCAGTCCCAAATGGAATCACAGAATGACCTAGTTGGGGAGTGCTGGAAGGTACAGTCCCAAAGGAGCTCATTGGGGGATACTGGGAGATGCGCTCTCTGACCAAGCTTGTCAGAGAATGCTGGGAAAGGCGGTCCCTGACTAGGCTCTTTGGGGGCTGCTGGGAGATGCACTGACTGCCTGACCAAGTTGACTGGAGGATGCTGGGAGATGCAGTCCCCAATGGACGTGGCTGGTGGATGCTGGGAGGTTCAGTCCCCCATTCCCCCCCCTCAGGATGCGGACCCTGTAGTCCTGGGCGGCCTCCTCGAGGGGGAAGACGTCGTGGCTCCTGTGGGCGCGGGACTCCCTGCAGATGCAGCAGATGAGCTGCTCCTCTCGGCCGCAGAAGAGCTTCAGGGCCTCAAGGTGCCTCGGGCAGCACAGGCCCCGGGGGGCGGCAGGAGCAGCAGCAGCAGCAGCGGACCTCCCTTCTCCTCCGTCCTCCTTCTCTCCTCCTCCTCCTCCTCCTCGGAGGAGGAGGAGGCTGCCGAGGCTCCTGGCGAGGTCGGCCACGTTGCCCAGCTCCCTATTGGGCCTGAAGTCCCTGCGGGGGGCCTGCTGGCGGCACTGGGGGCAAGCGAAGGGCCCTTCCTCCTTCCAGCAGTGGCTGATGCAGGCCTGGCAGAAGCTGTGCCCGCAAGGGATGGAGACCGGCTCCCGGAAGAGCTCCAGGCAGATGGAGCACGAGGCCTCCTTCTGCAGAAGAGACACAGGGCCCTCCATGGCTCACCGGCAGAGAGCAGACACACGGCAGGGAGGAGAAAGCGCCCTCACGCCGCTCTTAATGATGACGCGGCTCAGGGCTATGGAACCCTGGGATTTGTAGTCTGGAGAGGGGGGACGCCAGAGCCCTCTCTCAGGCTGGGAAGTCAAGCACTTTGAATGCACTGCTGTGGAATTCTGGGATTTGTAGTTTAATGAGGAGGCACCAGAGCTCTCTGACAGACCAGGGCTGAGAGATTTTTTGGGGGGGGGGGGTCTCCAGAACTAAAACACTTTGGTACCGCTTTCACTGACATGGCTCAATGCTATGGAACTCTGGGATTTGTAGTTTGGTTAAGCACCAGAGCCCCCTGACCAGACCAGGGCTGAAAGACTGGGGAAGGGGTATCCACATGGCAGAAATAAATCACTTTGACAGCGCTTCATCTGTCCAGACACCAGCCTACGCAACCCTGGGATTTGTAATTTCATGAGGCACCAGAGAGTTCTCTGAGAGAGAGAGAGAGAGAGAGAGTATGGGTATGTGTGTAGGTATGTGTGTCTCCACACAGGAGAAGTAAAGCACTTTGACAGCACTTTAACTGACATGGAATTCTGGGATCTGTAGTTTGGTAAGGTGGCACCAGAGGCTTTGTCGTTTGGTAAGGCCACTCCACCACTCTCTGAGGCAGCATCTTCCACTGTCGAACCACTCTTACTGTCAGGAGGTCCTTCCTAATCTTGAGGTGGAATCTCTCTCCCTGTGGTTTGCATCCATTTGCCAGTGTTAATATCCAGTGGCCTAGTCCAGAGGGATTTCAGGGCATGCTCCTCTGGTGGCTCCACTCTCAATGGAGAAGTGAATCTGCACTGGGTTTTACTCTGAACTTTAAAAGGTGCTGACTACTGTCCTCTATACAGTTTGCGCACCTTGGCTAGCTCTTTAACTGTGGGCTCTAAAACTGAGGGTGTGGGAGAACTCTTCATTTGGATTCAACACACAAATAAATGTTGATGTATATATATGTGTGTGTGTGAGAGAGAGAAGCTAATAAAAATAAATGCAAGAGTTTAGACTTTAGATAGGCATAGGCCCCATAATATAAAAGACAGGGGATTTTTTTTAAAATACACACCACACACACACCCTTCTTGCAAGTTTGTAATTAACAAGTTGGAAGCGGCTGCTTCACTTGTTTTGTCCTAATTTAATTTGATTAGGTGTTTTGGTACTTCGAAATCTATACCTCACAGTGTGCATCTACACTGTAGAAATAATGCAGGATGACAGTGTGGACTCCTGAGAGGTGTGGTTTTGCAAGGTCTTTAGCCTCTGCCAAAGTGTGCTGGTAACTCACAAAACTACAAATCCCAAGGTTATGTAGGATGGAGCCATGGCAGTTAAAGTGGTCTCAAAGTGCATTATTTCTACAATGTAGATGCACCCCCTGAGTCTGAATTCATACCCCTGCAATATGGCGCTGCCAACCTTTATTGGCCATGCTGGCAGTGGATTCTGGCAGCTTCTGTCCAAAACCGGGAATGTTTGGAAGCTCGCCTCTGACTCTTCCCAGGTTTCCGGCAGCCATCCGGCTTGGAGAGAGTTATGGTACATTTCCTATTGACTTGGGTGGGCCATATCAGCACCAGTATCAAGTATGAATCACCAGTTTGGCTTCTCTTCACTTGTCATGGTTAGTTTGTACTCCTGGCAACATGTTTGTTGATAATAGTTTTGTTTTAAAAAGCCAGTTGTCACACACAAATACACTTGCAAGTCAGAACTTGTTTCCTGAGATTAACTGTTTAGAAAACTGTTTAGATGACTCTCCTGCATATGGAGACGTGCATTTTTGTGCATTCTGTTCAAAGCCTCATTCTTTATGTATGAAAATATGTCGATTTCAGCTTGTGTGAGTTTTGGAAACAAGGGGGGGAAATCATTGTGTTTGTTTAGGGGAAAGGAAGTTAGAAAAGGCAACACCCTTTCCCTTGAGCATGTAAGAATACAGCAGAAAAGGAAACAGCGCATTCATGGCTGAGATCCCATCAAGTCTACAGAGAAGGCAACAGTAAAACCTGGAGGAAAGCTTGCTTGTGCCACCTGTGTGGAGTGTTTCAGGTCCCCAGGCCCTCTATACAACTTCTGCCAGGCTTGCTTCACCAAACACTGTGAGCTTGGGAAGAGAAAAAACCCATTGCCATCTTCTGTGTGGAGAAACCCCCACCAGAGTTTAAGTCTTGAAAGCAAGCAGGGAGCTGAAGAACATTGCCAAAAGAGTCCCAGAGCAGAAGATGAAGGTCAAAGAGGAAGGCAGAGGAGAGGAAAGGATTTGCCAGAGCCACCAGGAGCCTCTGAAGCTCTTCTGCAAAGACGATCAAACACCCATCTGTGTGGTGTGTGACAGATCGAAAAAGCACCAGGGCCACATGGTGCTTCCCATAGAGGAGGCCACTCAGGATTACAATGTAAGTGGAAAGGTTGGATTCCCTAATGTTGGAAGGGAGGCAACATGTATCCTGTGGGTGAGTGATGTGCTCCCAACTTGAGCCTTTCAGTACTCCATAATGGTCCAACTAACCCTTTTGGGGTATAAAATAATATAAATGAATTGCATCTTCTGGAAAGGCTTCCTGGAGAGGCAATTCAACTTTTAAATAGGTGGAAGATTTTAATATTCAAGGGTATCCAGGTGTAATGATGGCCAATGCCATCAGGCCTATCCTTAAGATACAGAGCCCTCAGTCTGTCCATCTGCCTTGGTCCAGGCCTCAGAGGGAGAGAAGAATGCTGGACCTGATCCCCTTCCCCTCAACCATTCCCTTCTCCTTTTGTGTTGTGTCTTCTTAGATTGTAAGCATGAAGGCAGGGAACCGTCTAATTAAATGATTTTATGTACAGTGCTGTGTAAATTTACAGCGCTATATAAATAAAGCTTAATAATAATAATAATAATAATGACTTGCTGGAAGAGACAGCTGAAAAAGCTGACAGCAATGGATTTAAAACAACATTAAAGACACATCTTTTCTGGCAGGCCTACTCAGACAATTTAGAATCATGACCTTTTAATTGGTATACTGTATATATTCATGTATAAGTCTAGAAATTTTAGTCAAAAATTTGAGCCCAAAACCTAGGTTGACTTATCCACGGGTCAATGTAAATACTATACTTTAACTCTTATTAAAAAGGGAACCATCCCCTGGTGAAAGGTAAGGGTGCAGGAAGCACAAACTTCCCTCTATTCTCTCTTCCATCCAGCCTTTAGTCTGAGCCAAAACAGTTATGCATAACATAATTTTGTAGATTCTTTGGCCTTGGACAATATCACACGACTTAAATTGGAAGTATAATCCAGTGTCATCCTGAATGCAATCATGCTGTAGTATTTATAAGATTTCCTATGTTGGCAGACACTTGGACTTTTGCACTCTGTGATTAGAACTTGGAGCATTTTCACTGGTGAAATGTAAATTTCCTTTGAGTTTAGAGCACACTGTATATCTTGAATCCAGTTAGTGTGCTCCCTATGTATGCAAGCACGAATGTATATGTGTATGCTCTGGCACACGCTCTATTCGTGCATCATGTCATGGGATGGTGAGGACCATTTGAGTATTCTTGTCAGACAGAATCTGTAGCAAGGGACTATTACTTTTTGGACTGATAATGTAGTCTACAAATAATTTTTCTGAGCTCTGCTGATAATTCAGACTTCCTCTCTGTTTAGAAAAAAATCCAAGATCTGGTGGAGTCTCTGAAGATGGAAAAAGAAAGAGTCCTTGAACTGAAAGCAATGCGCGCAGCAAGGAATAAACAATCTCTGGTAGGTCATTTCTAAATAGGGGCAGGCTGGGGAGGGAAACAATTCAGTAATCAGAACGAGTTGGACTATAACTCCCAGAATCCCCCAGACAGCTGGAAGATTTTGGGTACCATCATTCAAATTTAAGCTCTGCAAAGAGGGGCTTTCTGTCAGTCCCACAAGCATATTTGCTGAGGACATGAGAGAAAGCCTTCTCTATTGCTTCTCCAAGGCTATGAAACTCCATTCCATAAGAAAGCTGGCCTCCTCTTTGATATACTTCTTTGAAGACCATTCTATTCAGGCAAGCCTTTGAGATTTAAATTATGTAGCACAGCAGTACATGGGAAGTGATGTGCTGTGTCGTATTTCTTATAAATTATTTGCAATTATGTATTTTTAATTTTTACAGTTTTTAACCATTCTTTAAAAAGAAAATACTGTTATTTAATTTTTTTTAACGTTTGGAAAATAAGATTGGAACTTAATCTTGTTTTTAAATGATGATGACTTGGAGGACTCTCATTCATAGGGTTGCCATAAGTCAGTGGTTCCCAAACTTTGGTCCTCCAGGTGTTTTGGACTTCATCTCCCAGAATTTCAGGCCGTTGGCTAAGATGGCTGGGACTTCTGGGAGTTGAAGTTAATTGTAATTGTTTGTAATTTTACTGAGATTTTAAATGTTTTGTCTGTGAGTTGCCTTGAGTCCCGCCAAGGAGAAAGGCAACATACTCATGAAATAATAATAAGTATAATAATAATATTAAGAAGAAGAAGAAGAAGAAGAAACTCAAAATATTTAGAATCAGAGGTGGAAGAGACCACAAGGACTATTCAGTCCAACACCCTGCCATGCAGGAACTCTCAGTAAAAGCATTCAAAACACTTGGAGGACCAATGTTTGGGAATCACTGCCATAAGTTGAATCTGACTTGAAGGCACCTAACAATAACAATGCCCCCCCCCGGATCCCATTCCAGGAGAAAGGTGGGGTGCAAATTCAATAAATAAACAAATAAATGCAGATTATAATAGCAAGCAAACATTACCATCCTTGGGAATCTTGTCTGTCGCAGGAAACGATAACATCCGAGATGCAGAGAATGGCATGTGTCTTTAAACAGGCTCACCAGTTTCTTGAGGAACAGAAGCAGTTATTGCTGGAGCAGTGGGAATCGCTGCAAGTGGCAGCTGAAGAGCAAAGGGAATCAGATGCTACCTGTCTTTCAGAGGACATTGCATGCCTGGACAGCTTCATTGAGAAGGCAGAAGGAAGATGGTGGCAGCCAGAGTCAACATTTTTGCAAGTAACAACTTTGAGATACTATAAAATTCAGTGACATAGCCATGTTAGTCTGGAACATCAGTATGCAGAGGGATCTTGCAGCACCTTTGAGATTAATTGAAAGAGAGAAGTTGGTATCTTGAACTTTCGTAGACTTATCTACTTCCTCAATGGCTGAACACTATACAAGGATTCCCAAAGTTTGATCACCCAGAGTTTTGGACCCTTTCGCTCACGCCTTCCGACAGTTGGCCAATTGTCGGGGCTTCTGGGAGTTGGAGTCCAAAACACTTTGAGGACCCACAACCCTTTGGCACCACTACCAATAGTCCCTCTCTAATTTTTCAAAGAGCTAGCCCTGTGTTGTCCGATTAGCCAAAAATGGAAAGAGGAGATGGGGGCAATGACCCAGCCACACTTTGGAACTATGATCCTTTTATTAGCTGAATTTTGTGGGTAACATAAAATTCATGCGAAATGAACTACCGTGGTACCTCGGATACGAAAAACCCAGGTCGAATTTCGGGATCGAAAAATCCCCCTAGGGATTATTTTCGGGACGAAAGTTTTTTTCGGGTTACGAAAAAACTCCGGCGCTATTTTACAATGGAGCCCGGCCTCAGCCGCGCTTTTCCCATTAGCCGACTATGGGTTTTCGCTACGCAGGCTTTTCCGGTACGAAGCGCCGCGGACACGAATTATTTTCTAACCCGAGGCACCACTGTAGGTGGACTGAAAATCCTGTAATGGGGCTAAGGAGGCAGAAAAGGGAGCCTGGTGGCTTCCACACCAATGAGGCCCAAGAAATCCACTCTGAGTTTTAGTCTGAACTTTTAAGGAGCTATCAAAGTTTGTGAACTATGGGAGTGATTTCAGTGTGCCACCCGACATGGATGCTACCCTCTACCAGTGGTTGAGGCTTTGAAGCTAAGTACAAGGGAGAGAGTATGGTAATGGCAAGAAATAATGCAAGAATAGAGCTTGGGAAAGCCATTTTTGCACTAGAGTTCCAAGAATTCCCTAACCCAAGACACACTTCCCAGGCTCTGGTTAAGCAATAAATGATATGGGTGGGCACAGAGGATTTTGCTGCTGGATATATGGCTTGCACTTTGTTGAAAATTTGACTCCTCCTTCCATGGTTCAGTAGTTAGGATCACCTGATGAAATTGGCAGAAACGAAACTGGGTCTTGAAAGAGTAGACCCTAATTACCAAAAAGAGTCATCTATGAAAACAGGAGGGATATGAGCAGGCTTGCAGATGAACATAAATTTCAAGATGTACAAAACACTTTCCTCGCAGGACACAATGGATCTTCTCCCTCCCCCCAAACACAGCTAGGCGCATCTGCACTATAGAATTAATACGGTGATACCACCTTAACTGTCTGCTCAATGCTATGAATCTGGGTTTGTAGTTTGTGAGATTTTAACCTCTTGTCCAAAAACCCTGTCACAACAAACGCCAAATCCCAGATTACATATACTGACCATGGCATTAAAGCTGGTCAAACTGCCGCTTTTCGCATATAAATAAATTGTAATAAAAATGTAACTTTCCCCCCGTATTTAATACAGAATTCAGTTACGAATCTAACTGAACTGTATTGCAGTAGAATCTAGACATATTCAGCCTGTGGCGGCATCCCACTGCAAATTAATCCAGTTGACACCTTTATTGTCATGGCCCATGCTATACAATTTTGGGGACTATACTGGTCCCTAACGATGCCCGCCTTAGAAATTTCCGGTTACGAAAACCTCAAAAACTCCACACGTTTCGACGAGTCTCCCATTTCCCTCGCGCTCCCCATAGCCCAGGTTTTCACTGCGAAGCTCGGTACGAACCCTTATCGTAACCCTCCTAGCACCAACTCCGCAGCTAAGTCAAAACTCCCGGATCCATAGCATGGAGCCATTTCAAAATCAAGTGGTGTCATTTGATTATTTCGCGTCGATGCAGCCATCGCTCATCACATTGGTGGCATTGCCCAAAGGAACTGGCAAATTCGGGGGGGGGGGGGGGCTCCCCAAATCTCTCTGGAAGCAATGCTGACTATGAATCAGGGGCATTTTAACAGGAATGCCCTCTTGGAGAATTTGAGTTTAAGGTGAGGTGCCTGGCTGTCATCAAGTTAGTTCTGCCATGTCATAGGTGAGTTTCCAGCACTGATAGGAAATCAAAGGGCTTTCCACCCCTCCTTTTTTTTAAAGGACCAACACCTTCAAATTTAAAACCACTGGGGTGGTGTGTTGTGGGCATTTGGATCAGTGTTGTAGGTTATGATCTGCCCTTGGCCCCATTTTCAACCCCAAATGCAAGCTAATGCACCAGTACCCCCACTCCTTGCCACCCCAGAAGCCTCATACACAGGTAATAATATAATAATAATAATAATAATAATATCAAAATAATATAATTCCTCACCTCGAATGCCAGAAAGGATGCATTTTTTTGCTCTCCTAGGCTACCCCTGGATTCCTACAAACGTATCAATTTTTCAATTTACATAGGAAAGAGAACATACATCAATTGGTAACATTCATCCACAATCATCCAAAGGAAATAATAGCCTGCCCTAGCAAAGCGTATCAATTGGCCAATTGCAACTTACATTCAATTGGAACATTCTCGCAATCCAGCAGAATTCCAAGAAAGAATAAACGCATAGACAGAAAAAAATAAAAAAAAAAACACAATCAAAGGGAAAAGTCCCGATGGATAGGAAAGGCTGTCTTCTCTCGCCCCCCACCGCCCTGAAATGACCGGTTGCTAGCTCACCATCTATCTATATACCCGTGGACCTCGGATACGAACTACCCAGTTACGAAATTTTCGGGATACAAAAAATCCCATAGAATCACTGTCCGGGTTCACGAGTTTTTTCGGGATCCGAGAAAATTTCTGGTGCTTTTTTCGCTTTCCACGAAACACCGGCTTTCCCCTTAGCCGCCTATGCAATCGGCTTACAGGCCTTTCGGGTTACGAAGCGTCCGCCGGAACGAATTAATTTCGCTAACCCGAGCACCACTGTATCTATATCTATATATTGCCAAGACATGCACTTTTGCCAAAATATTAAAAAATAAAAAGGGGGGGGCTGAAGGGAGCGCCGTCGTCCCTGCCTTTGACACTGACCTGAACTGACCCTTTCCTTCCTGCTAGGGAGCTTTGCCCATTCGCCTTTTCCACTGAGCGGAGCGAGAGTGACCTGTCCAGTTTCCACTGACCCATGGAATCAATTGGGAAATAAAAGGGAAAGCAGCGCAGGCATTCTGACTGTAGCGCCACTTAAACACTAATAATATAATAATAATATATAATAAGAATAGCTCTTAAGTTCCAGGAGCAAGAGGAAATGAAAGTACAACAAGCAAGCACCCAAAAAATCATGCGCATAAATTGTCAAAAGTGGCTGCTTCTGCTGCATCCATTTCCCTACATCCCCCAGCTTGGCCCCACAGCCCTATTTCCCTGGGCAATCCTCCTCCTCCTCTTTCCTTCCGACCTTCCCCTCCCAAGCTGCCCTGGCTCCTTCATCCTCCTCCTCCTGCTCCGTTAGAGAATGCCCTCCATGGCTCCCTTCTTCCCACGGCTCCCTCCTCCTCCTCCTCCTCCACTATCATCACTTTCTCCACTCCCCCCTCCCTCTTACAGCCTTTTGCAGCCCAAAAGTCACACTGATTTTGCCTTTTGCCTCCTCTCAGCCTCCAGTCCTTCGGCTCTTTCCTCCCCCTCCCCTCAGATGAGGGGAGGGAATGCTCTGACCTCTGCTTGCCCTCCGACCCTAATCCTTCCCTGAATTTGCCCCGAACATGATCGAGGGCAAGTTCATATTTCGCGTCATAATTTCGCTGAACCCAGGTCTTTGGGAAAAAGATGGATTTTATAGCCCGTATTTGGATAACCCCGGGGTAAGGGGCGGCAATTTCCTTGTGCAAACCTCGACTATGGATGTGTGACAGATTGGACGGGGCCCAATGATGCTAACTTCAACATGGAAGATTAGGTGATTTCAGAAAAAACGGCTGTGTTTTGTAAAATGGTAATGTGAATGGCCCCAGCTTAACCACAGGATGCATGGGTTTTTTTGACGGCGCAGAAGCAGATAAACTTGGGAGACAGAGAAGGAATTGCTGGAAACCGTGAACAGGAGGAACACACTGCAGTGCAAATTTGTTTGTTACGGTTCCCTAACCTTGGACTATGCAATGCTGGAACTGTTTTCTCTTTCTCTTCTGTTTTTCTAGGAAATGAAGAAATGACTTGTGAAAAGGTGATTTGATACCTTCTTCACTCCTAGCTGTATAGGGGACAATCTGTAGGCCAAAACATGTCATTAACGATATGTGCAGAGGACCTTGTGTTCTTTTCTGTTAGGGATGCTGGAGTTGCAGCTCTTCTCCTGGTTTCACTCTCACACCCTGGTCAGCGGAAAACACCCAGTTTGACCCGTAGCTCGTAGTCTTGCTGAAGATGTCTTTTGTAAGCTTCTCTGCCGTTTTTTTTCTTGTGGTTTCTTGTTCAGCTCTCAAGACACCAGTCAACACCAGTCGTCTCTTAAATAAAAGATTACTTTTATTCTACTATATCCCCTTATGCACAAACAACAATTCACTACTCACAAACTCACACTACTATACTCCTCAATCCCCACACTACTATACTCCTCTATACCACCACTACTATTACTCCTCTATACCACAAAAAGTATTGCCACCTTATGCGTATATAGCATTTCGTCTTCCTTTCATTATCAAGTTTGCCAACCTTGTGGGAGTTTACTCCATTCTGATTGACGATTACCCTATTGGCCAATCTCGCCTCACCTTGCATCATACATTACTGTCCACTTCAATGACTCTAGGTGATATCAATTTGCACCTTTTACTTTGTCATGCCTTCATAGTCTGGCTTTCAGGACCCTTTAATACATTATCACCACACCTGGTGACAATTCAAAACTTTGCTGTGTCATTTTCTTTCCACTCCATTCATATACTTATTATATTTCTTGTGACTATCTATCCCATGTGGCTTTTCCTGCCACTCCCTCCGAACTAGAACCTTGATTGTGAATTATATTGTCATTCAATCAACTGAGACAATCTCTGTGTTTTTTTCAACTGTTAAAGCCTTGAAAAATGTCTTGCTATGTTTTGTTGTGTCTCTATGTACTTTAACTCTATTTCTCCTTTCTGGACCCTTTCTTTACGTTTCTGGTATCTTACACCTACGTACTTCGTTCTGTTTTTCAGACTTTTGTTCTGCCATTGCTTTTTATACAGGACTGCCGAATCTTCATGAATTTCTACCGGAATTTTAAAGTTTTCATTCAAACATCAATAATTTTTCAATCCCCTGTAACCTCCTTTGCGATTTCATTCAAAGCTGCGACTCGGCCTCTTCCTCCCTACTTGCTCAATGCTACGTTTGTCTGTTTTCTACTTATCCACCCAATGCGGACTTTCGCTGTATCTATATCATTCCAGCCACTGACTTTGTCTCCTGATTCCGACGCCACATGAAACTATCTACATAACATTCCAACATCCAGCATTGCTTTTTCTAATATCAACTTCTTGTCATGGTTCCTTCAGATACCTCATCAAATGTTTCACTGTTGTCCACTCCTCACTTCTCGGGGGCGGCACGCGTGCTGCCCAAAACAGTGAACGGGTAGGATGAGCTGTTGGTCTGGTTTTATGGCTAGAAAATAAACTGTTAAAGATCCAACAACACGTCTAAACAATCTGTTATCTCAAACCCTCTTTGTAACGGCCGCTGACACAAAACACGGGGCGGATCGGAGGGTGCACAACCCGTGCACGCGGGAAACAACAGTGCTCAACGAACCGGTGCAAGTGGCGGGCTGTGACGCAGCAAACAATGGTCCGGCGGCAGGCCTTCGACATTGAGCCCTAAACATAAGACGGAACAGACCCAAAGCGGGCAACACAAAGGGAGGGTGACAATGCAGTGTGTCACCAACGCAATTTCTTTCGTTGATTGGGCTGCAACGCACAACTCGTCCACATTAGGATCAACAAAATTACATCTCCTTTTTGTGTATACACACGCATCTGCAACCACCTTCTCTTGTAACCTAACTTCTCCAATTCTCATTGATGCATTAAATTCCAAAGTCTTGGCACCTTTGCTGAGGACCGTACATGTTTCCTCAACTGTATCTACCTTCTGGACTACCACCTATTCCAAAACCTTGAGCGTTGCCTCCCATGGAAAATCTCTTCTTCTAAATTTGCATTTAAATAGCTGTCTCAAAATCAAAATGCTTCACTATCAGGTCTCTCTTTTGCAACTGCTAATAATTCTTAAACTCTTGCTTTTGCGGTTTGGAGAAAAAGTTTCTGTCATAATTTTCAAACTGTTCCTTCGTGAACGAAAACGCCTTCTTTTGCTACCAACCCTTGCCTTATATCACACTACCATCATGCATGTCTTTCCTTTTATAAACCCACTGCAGCCAATGACTTTTCTATCCTTGGGTCTTTCTACTATTTCAAAAACATCTTTCCTTCTAGCAATCAATCAAACCTCCATTGCTTCACACCCTTTTACTGTTCCTCTCTAGGAAAATTTTCATCTCCGAAAACTTTCTGGTTCTTCAAAACCTAAAACAAGCTTTTTGCATTCATGCGTCACCACAAATCTGCGGCGATCTTAAGTCTTTGACTCCGTCTAGGCTACCTAACTCGTTGTTCTGCCTCTTCTTCCTATCTTTCTACACTGGACGTTGTGCTTTCTTACTGAATCTTGTCCTCTGTCATGCGTTGTGGTTTTTGGTTCTGGACATTTCCACTATCTGAGGATACTCTCACTGCTACTAGTGTATGGTTCTTCTGTTTTACTAAACCCCTCCATTTCCTGGAGATGCTTGGGCTTTGGTCTGAGTCTCTGCCTCACTTGAGTTGCCTACTTCACAAAACACTTCCTTATTTGCATGGCGTTTTTCCCAACCAGCATATCTTTCAAAATTGGCGATCTTGAATGTCTCACCTTCTTTTCCTCCCCCCAAATAGAATTTTTGTTATACTGTTTCCAGGAATACCCCAAAAACATCATCTTCTACTCTTGGGTTCACTTTTGTTTCTAAAGCATGCAGGGTTGGTCCCTATGCATATTGAACCAACGATCTTAGGGTATTTAAAAATTAGGAATTCTACCATTATAGAACTCTATAAGGAATATCATCTATTCCTGAATGAATAGAGCCTATTGGAATGTGTACTCGCTGTCAAAACAGCCTTCACCCCAAAAATTATCACTTACACCCGCGTCGTCAGCCAATCCTACAAGATGTTTTAACTTTTGATTTCTGCTCTTTCTCTCTGCAAGCCCCTCCTCACTCGTAGGACATGCAGGATTTGTGTGTTGTGTTTATGCCAACCTTTTGGAACCCAATAAAACAATTCATTAGATAACAAATTCCCCTCCTCTCTCAGTTATAATTTGTCTACTCTGCATATCAAATTTTCTTTTCAACCCTTCTTATCCCAGATTTTAAGCTTGCCCAGCTTCTGACTTATTTTTCAGTATTCTGACAAATGTAAATTAGTGTATCTGTCCACACTTACCAATCAAATAATACCTTGCATCCTTCCTTATGATAAACAATTGCTTGGGCAACGTCAGCATGTACAAAAATTCAAAGCGTTCTTGTGCACTTTTTTGTCTTTTTTGCCTACGATATGACTTAATTTCCACTTGACTACAAATTGGTACAATCCAAATGATTTTACATGTCCGCCACTCTCAGTTGCAGGGCACAACTGATTAGGTTTCTTTAAGCATTTAAAGCTTGCATGGCCAAATTTTTATGTAACTCATGTATCAATCATTGTGTAACGGAAAATTATCAACATTGTTTTACATTTTCTAATTTGTAATTATCAAGACTTTCCTCTAGGAAAGCAAGCTTATCTTTCTTTAGCCCTATCCGCAAAGCTCACCCATTTAACTTTTATCTTGCAAAGGTTCTTTTCCAAAATTACAGTTGTAGTCCCTGGTCTGTTAATCTCCTGACTGATACTAAATTGTTTTCCAAACTCTCTCACAGTAGCACCTTTTAAAACTCTGTTTTAACCCCGGAATGTAAACAGATCCATTCTTCTAACTGAACTTACTTCATTGCATTAGTAGAACTTACTGCATAATATTGGCAGACTTACATTTCCAAATTAACTCAATGTCAATTTACAAATATACTAGTTGCACCAGCATCTATTAAACCATTTAAGAATATTTTCTATGTTCTCTTTTATATTGTGGCACGGTTCCTTTGTTGAAATGCCCCTGACAAATGTCGCTTGTTCGTATGTGTTGTTGGAAAGTTCCGCGTCTGCAGTTGTTATCTCTCTGTTTGTACGTTCCGCAGCCAATTGTTGACCAGTTTCTTGCAAATGTACCTGCCTTCCACATATGGTATGGTAAACAACTTCGTTTTTCTCTCGCGGGAGCTGCTGATTGGTGTTCTCTCTAACTCAGGAGCGGTGCAAGTCTGGTGCGATTTCTGTGAGTCTTCTTTTCCGGACACCTTTCTCTGATTTTCCTCCAAAATTCTTTGCACTATTAAGTTCTGCTTAGTTCAGTCTCAGGCAGATTCTGACGACTGCTCTTGATGATCCCATGAACTTCTCAGCCTCTATAGGTCGGATGATAACATTGCTGTTCTTTGCTTCTTATTTGGACAACTCTTATTCTGGCCTCACAAACAGGTTTTGCTTTCTTTAAATGCTCAATTACACCACTGTCCCTTAGTCATCGCTTTTGTCTATAGATCTTTTAGACCAACACATTTTGGCAAAAAGCGTAGTTGGCGTTTGTCGCCTTTCAAGAGTCTCCCAAACCTCTTTTGCGGAGCCCTACCTCTAACATAGTTATTATGTCCTCCTCGAGCGATTCAACTACAAAACATGCTTGCCTTGCTATCTCTTTCTTTGGCGGCGCATTGCATGGGCTGCTAGCCCCGTCTCGACTGTAGCCCATAAACCTTCTTTAATCAGTAGGACTGGCATTAAAAACTTTCCAGGTGAGTAATGTGGGAGTTAACTGCAAATTAAACACTTCCATCTTACTGTGCGTGACTCAATTTGGCAATAGTCCTTCTGCGTTGCCACAGCTTGCCTCGTATCGGGCTTTCCAACAAAACCACCAACACAACTTCACTCACGAGCTTACCAGTGCAGCGTACACAGCTTGTCTGATCGGTCGTCCCAAACTTTCTTTCTTTCCAGGAAGTTCAGCTTCTGTGGATGTGGGTGTTCCAGTTAACTGGTCTGGGCCATAAACCCTTGTTATGGCTGATGGGAGTTGCAGCTTTCCCTGGTTTCACCTTCACCACCCTGGTCCGCGGACGACCAACCATTTGACCAGTAGCTCTGGTATTGGCCTGAAGATGTCTTTTAATCTTCTTGCAGTCTGCTGGTCTTGTTAGCTCTAAGACACCAGTCAACACAGTATCGTCTTCTGTATTTAAATCGATCTACTTTTATTCTTACTATATACACTATGCACAAAACAATTCCATATTCACACAATCACACTACTATATCCCCATACCACACTACTATACTCCTCTTACCAACTACTATACTCTCTCTCTCCCCACACAAAGTATTGCCCTACATTTTATGGCTATATAGACTTGTCCTCTTATTCATTATACAGTTGCTCCCCCTTCTGGGCTTGTACATACATTATGATTGACATACCATACTTTGCTCAATCTAGCCCTCACACTGCACTCCATACATTACTGTCACTCACTGGCTCTAGGTGATATCCAATTGCCCCTTTTACTTTGTCATTTGCCCTCATACGTCCTTGGCTTTCAGGACCTTCTAATTACATTACTCACAAACACCGTGTGACAATTCAACTAAACTTTTGGTGTCATGTTACTTTCAAAATACATTCAATACATAATTATATTTTCTTTTGTCGACTATATATCCAATGTGCTTTTTCCGACACTTTCTCAGCAGGTTATGTGGAGTATAGATCCGCAACCAGAGAAACATCACCCAAGGAAAGACTTTCCGCTGATGCTTCTCTGAGCAAACCGGACCGTTTATCCCGGATTGGCCTTTTAGTCACCAACGCACTGTACAAAGCGACGGGCATGCGAGTCCTTCCTGAATCTTTCATTCGCGAAACAAAGCCAGAGAGATCGCGGGGACTCCATTCACACTTAACCTAGTGACGCGAGAAGAGCCTCTTTTTCATCTTCTTCCAGGTCCAAGAAACAAGAAAAGGATCGTTATCCAGAACTCATACGGGGATTTTTCACCAGCTGCAAGACCAGGCTTGATTCTTTGGACCTCTGCAAAACACTGCAATTGCCAAACAGACATGAGGAGAATTTAAAGGTGTATATAAAACCTGAATGTTTGAATGTACAGTCAATACCAGACTGAGGACATTCAGCAGCTAGTATAGCGTCTCAGGAAGGAACCTTGTATAACATATAATCTATGGACACAGCTTTGCTTTTCGCCCATTCCAGAGTGTACTTTACTATAATGCAAATTTGGGACATTTATTTTATTTAAACCCAATTTCCATCCCAATCTCCAATCCCTCACAGACAGCCTGGAACTCCAAATAAAAATATTGTCAGTATTATATTCATTTATATTCCACTTTCCCCAAAACCTGGGATTTCAAAGAGGCTTACCATTTAAACATAACACAATTAACAACCTATTAAAAAACCAAGCAATCTTCTGACATGAAGAAATCTCGTCTGCTTTCAACAAGGACACTCAACCGTACATATAGCAGCTCCCCAACCTACACTGCACTTATAATGTTAGAAAAAAGTGGATGTTCAATTTGTCACATGGCTGTATCTGCACTGCCAGAACAATAATCACCGTTTGGCACTTCTTTAACACTGCCCATGTGTTCAATGCTCTGTCAAATTCTGGAATCCTTGTAGTTTGTGAGCTAGCTCTCAGCCTTCCCACTCTTTCCGAGGAAGTCTCTGTTTTTGTTGTTCTTGTTGTTGTGTGCCTTCAAATCATATTCCAACTTATGGCAACCCTAAGCCAACTCTATTCATGAGGTTTATTGGCAAGTTTTTGTAGATGGGGGTTCCCATTGCCATCTCTGAGGCTGAGAGCAGTGTGACTGTCCAAGGGTTGGGTCACCCCAGTTGTTGTGCAGGCACAAGCCCAGATTACAAACCATGAATCCAACACTCATGCTGGGACTCCCAAATACACAAAAAGTCAGAGAACTCTGCTGTCCATAACCACAACTACTAATCCCAGGATAGTCTATAGTCATTGAGTAGCATAGGGCAGTTAAAGCACTGTCCGGACTGCCAGTGCAGCATGCAGCACACTACTTATAACCACCAACTGGCGCAAACACTATTTGCCAATTATTGTACTAGTGGAGAGTTTGGTTCCAGGCACCTCCCGGGGCATACCAACATCAGCTGGGATGTTGAGAGTCCCATTAAATACAATGGACAGTAAATAAATATCCCTTATATAAACATGGCAAAATCAAGGTCGTTCTTGGAATATTGTATGTGTGTCAACTGTGCTGCGCTGCGCATGCGCGCGTGCTGGTGTCATTGCAGACCATGGATAGCTTGAATCTGTGGAGGAAGGAATCATTGGATATGATTGGAGGCCCAACTGATTCATTTTAATTTTAACATGAAAACTTTGAAGCAAGAACCTTTAGAAGTTGCTGCTTTTTGGTTTTCTGCACAACCAGAAGTGGCGAAAAAGATATGTGACTGGAAAAACTAGATTTCTGTTCTCTTTTCAGTTGCTTACTTGTGATAGACTAGTTTGTTTCTGCAAGTGCCCCCCACCTCTTTTGTTTCTTTTTTCCTCTTTTAACTTAGATTCTCTGTCTTCAGAAGTAACAAAAAAGTAATTTGGAACTTGTCCAGTTCATTGCTGGAACTGCAACAGTAGGCGCAAAAGTACAGTTTCTTCTATTTCCTCATTTCCAGTAATAGGATTTTATTAAACATTTTTATAAGGAGCAAAGGAAGAGAAAAACACAAGCTATGAGCAGCCAAGATGATGAATGGTGTGTGTATTATCCAACCAGCAGAGTTTTTCAACATTGACAATTTTACATACTGTATCTTACGCCGGAGCCAAAAGAAGCCATAACATAGATTGTGCCTTGCGACAACAGTGGCATCCATATGTAGTGTCCTCACTGCAATCGCTAGGGGTCATAGGACAGATGTTTCTTTCAAAGGGTGCCTTTTTCTGTTGGAAGATATTGATGAGGATGTTACAATTTCGATCTCACTTTCAGTGTGCCAGCCCCATTAACCATCTTGAGATATTATTATCTTGTTACTGCTTTACTATGTCCATAGTCGCATTACTTACGGCTGTGTTACCATTTAAAGCCAGCGGCCAGGAATATATGCAGCCCTGCAGGAGCAGAGTGTTGGGACTGCAACTCCCAGCAGCTTTAGACCAGCATAGCCAAAGATAAGCCATGCTTGGAGTTACGTTCAACCACATCTGGAGAGCCACATAATCTCTGACCCCCGGCTCTCAAGGAACCACACTATGTTAGTTTATATTACAGGCTGCAGGAAAAAAACATTGACTTGTTTCACCAGAGTTTATAACACAGGTTACGGATCATTGGTAACGGATAATGGGTGCTACATTGACCCTGAGGAGGGCAAAGCGTTCATGGATTTTTGATTTTTCAACCCGACATGTCTGCTCCACACCTAGGACCTCTTGCGCGGTTTCTTGCCACTAGCTAAATCTATTGGTCTCCAGTTTTGCAACTCCTCTTCCAGGATGCCAGCCAAATTATTACCACTTGCTTTT
>NC_056523.1:20916700-20954286 GCF_019175285.1 Sceloporus undulatus | reverse complement strand
TAAGGGGCATTTCCTTGTGCAAACCTCGACATGGATTGTGACAGAATTGGGCCCAATATGAACTTCACATGGAAGATTTGATTTCAGAACCGGTGTAAATGGTAATGTGAATGGCCCCAGCTTAACCACAGGATGCAGGTTTTTTGAGAGAAGCAGAAAACTTGGGAGACAGAGAAGGAGTTGCTGGAACCGTGAACAGGAACACACTGCAGTGCAAAATTTTTGTTACGGTTCCTAACCGTACTATGCAATGCTGAACTGTTTTCTCTTTCTCTTTCTTTTTTCTAGGAAATGAAAATGACTTTGAAAAGGTATTTGCCTTCTTCCTCCTACTGTATGGGAAAATCTTAGGCCAAAAATGTAATTAAAGATGACCTTGTGTTCTTTCTCAGTCAGGTTATGTGGAGTATAGATCCGCAACCCAGAAACATCACCCAAGGAGACTTTCCACTGTGCTTTCTGCAACCGGACCTGTTTATCCCGGATTGGCCTTTTTAGTCACCAACGCACTTGTACAAAGCACGGGATGAGTCCTTCCTGAATCTTCATTTGCGAAACAAAGCCAGAGAGAGGGGGACTCCATTCACACTTAATCCTAGTGACGCGGAAGCTCTTTTTCTCTTCTTTCCAGGTCCAAGAAAAGGACGTTTCCAGAACCAATAGGGATTTTTTCACAGCTGCAAGACAGGCTTGATTCTTTGACTCTGCAAAACACTGCAATTGCCAAAAGAATGAAGAAATTTAAAGGTATAAACTGAATGTTTGAATGTACAGTCATACAGACTGAGACATCAGCAGCTATAGGTCTCAGGAACCTTGTATAAATATATCTATGGACACAGCTTTGCTTTTCGCCCATTCCAGATGTACTTTATATAATGCAAATTTGACATTTATTTATTTAAACAATTTCCATAATTTCTCCATCCCTCAAGACAGCCTGGAACTCCAAATTAAAATATTGTCAGTATTATATTTATTTATATTCCACTTTCCCCCAAAACTGGGATTCAAAGAGGCTTACCATTTAAAATAACACAATTAAAACCTATTAAAAACCAAGAAAATCTTCTGACATTCTGAAGAAATCTCAGTCTGTTTCAAAAGACACTCAACTGTATAGCAGCTCCCACCTACACTGCATATGAATGTTAGAAAAAGTTGGATGTTAATTTGTCACTGGCTGTATCTGCACTGCAGAAAATATGCAGTTTGGCACTTCTTTAACTGCCATGGTTCAATGCTCTGGAATTCTGGAATTTGTAGTTTGTGAGCTAGTTAGCCTTCTCTTTCAGAGAGCTCTGTTTTTGTTGTTCTTGTTGTTGTGTGCCTTCAAATCATTTCCAACTTATGGCAACCCTAAGCCAACTCTATCATGAGGTTTTATTGGCAAGTTTTTGTAGAGGGGATTTCCCATTGCCATTCTCTGAGGCTGAGAGAGTGTGACTTGTCCAGGGTTGGGTCACCCAGTGTGTTTGCATGGCCAAGCCAGGATTCAAACCATGATCTCCAGAGTCATAATCCAACACTCACGCTGGCTCCAAATAACAAAAGTCAGAGAACTCTGCTGCCATAACAAACTACTAATCCCAGGATTCTATAGCATTGGGCCATGGCAGTTAAAGCACTGTCAGACTGCAGTGCAGATGCAGCCACTATTATAACCACCAACTGGCAACACTATTTGCCAATTATTGTACAGTGGAGTTTTGGTTCCAGGCACTCCTGTGAATACCAAAATCTGTGGATGTTGAAGTCCCATTAAATACAATGGACAGTAAAATAATATCCCTTATATAAAATGGCAAAATCAAGGTTTGTTCTTTGGAATATGTATGTGTGTGCGCGCGCATGCGCGCGTGTGTGTATTGAAGCCATGGATGCTTGAATCTGTGGAGAAGGAATCATGGATATGATGAGCCAACTGTATTTCATTTTAATTTTAAATGAAAACTTTGAAGAACTTTTGAAGTTGTGCTTTTTGTTTTTCTGCAAAACAGAAGTGGAAAAGATTATGTGCTGGAAAACTAGATTCTTTCTTTTTCAGTGCTACTGTGATAGATAGTTTGTTTCTGCAAGTCCCCCCACCTTTTTTTTTTCCTTTTTAACTAGATTCTCTGTCTTCAGAAGTAACAAAAAGTAATTTGGACTTTCCAGTCATTGCTGGAACTGCAACAGGTAGCAAAAGTAAGTTTTTCTATTTCCTCATTTCAGTAATAGAATTAAACATTTTTAATAAGGAGAAAAACACAAGATATGCAGGCCAAGATGTGAATGCAGGCTGTGTTACCATTTAAAGCTGGGCAGGAATTATGCAGCCCTGCAGAGGTTGTTGGACTGCAACTCCCAGCAGCTTTAGCCAGCATAGCCAAAGATAAGAAATGCTGGGAGTTACAGTTCAACCACATCTGGAGAGCCACATAATCTCTGACCCAGGCTACCAAGGAACCACACTATGATTAGTTTATATTACAGGCTGCAGGAAAACATTGGTTGTATTCACAGAGTTATAAACCACAGTTGTTACAGGATCAGTGGTAAAGATAACTGGCTACATTGACCTGAGGAGGAAAACGTTCATGGGTTTTTGGATTTTTCAACCCACGACCTGTGCTCTACACCTAGGCCCATCTTGAGAGTTTTTTGCACAGCTAAAATCTTGTCCAGTTTGAATCCTCTTCCAGGATGCAGCCAAATATTATCACTTGCATTTTGCCACCAATGCTACCTCCCACCTAAAATCTGGCTAGAACCTGGATAGAAGCCGCGTTCAGCTGGCTGATTTGCAAAGTGCATCGGTCTTGAAAGTTCTCACTTTGTGGAAAAAGTACCTGGTGGGATTACAACTGTCAGTACAGTGGGCCCTTGGTGTCCACTGGGATTTGGTGCCAGGACTTCTTGTGTATACCAAAATCTGTGCATGCTCAAGTCCCATTAAATACAATGTCATAGTAAAATGGTGTCCCTTATATAAAATAGAAAAATCAGGTTTTGTTTTTTGGAATATCTATCCACCTATCTATAAAATATTTTCAAATCACAGATGGTTAAATTCATGGATGAGTAATCTTTGGATACAGAAGATTGCCTGTATTACCCAGGCAGCATGCCCACTTATTTTGGGGGTGGGGGGAGATGCTTTTTTATGCTACAACTCTTAGAATCATTGCTCTGCATGAATGAGCTGTGGAATTCTTTAGGCCAAAAAGTAACTTTTCCAAGCACTCTTCAGACATGGGAATCAACCAGAAGCCTCTTAAATGGGATGCAATCTCACTTTTAATAAAGATGTCAAACTCGCCTCTGCACAATTTCATATGTCATTCTCTGTACCTAGATGCTTCGTCATCTGGACTGGAGAAAGAGGAGGCTAGTTCTCCACTTGCAAAGAGAAGAAGGGTCAAGCAGGTGATTGCCACAGAAAGAAATATGAAATTGGAGCAGCCACAGAGAGGACTGGAGTGCTTTGCTAAACCATTTTTTGGAAGCTTAGAGAGCAAAATGCCCTCCCCAGCTTCTTCATCTTGCAAAAAGTTTTCAATGAATAATGGTGAGTCCAGGAAGAGGAAGTTTGCCAAGGACACTTTGTATGTGGAAACAGGTCTGATAATCACTCCATAGCTCTTGGAGGGTCCCTTTATATATCTTTTTTATTATTAACCTTTATTTATGAAGCACTGTAAATTTACACAGCTTTCATATTTCATACACAGCATTTACATATCTGCCAGCTTTCACTTGGAAAGTTAAAATCTCTAGTTCTTTTATATACATGTTAAAGGACAAACATTCAGGAAGTATAGGTAGGTACATACAAAAGAAGACAGGATTTCTGTATCTCTATTTGTTTTTCAGAAGAAAATAGTTCAACAAGTATAGTTTTCATGTCAAAGGTTCACCTGTCAAAATTTCTGCACAAAAATTCTCTCTTTTGCACAACTGTTAGCCACAGGGGCCTTTCTCAATGGTCACCTTTAGCCAGCATTGGTCAGCATTCTATACAATTGTTTAGGAGAAAGGAGCAATAGCTGAAAAGGTAAGGTTGACAGCTTCTTTACAGGTGACAGTAACACTAAACAACTCAATTGGAATATATCCACAGACTCCAGTCCATCAACAATGGGCTGAACAGAGAAACTGTTCTTGGCCAGTTTATCACATCTTCTTTCTGGTTCCCAGCCTGCCCACACCACATTTAAAAACTCCCTACCATCATTCATATGGTCACCCACCCACCATGGCCTCAGGCAACATTTTTTCCTCCTGCCTTCGTCCCTAAATGACGGTTAAAACTGAACTTGTCACCTCATCACCATACCCACAAGTTTTGCATTTTTATGACTGTTCATATAGTCTGATTATAAAAGTCTTCCCTAGACACCAGCTCACTCCATACCTTTCAGGAAGGTATTATATATACACATGTATACGTTGAAAAATCCATGCCAAAAATTGATTAAAAAAACTGGGTCAACTCATACACGAGTCAGTATAGTAATGTTGCTAGCAAAAATGGTGTCCGTGGCTGTTTGGGGTTTCCAGACCACGGCAGTGAGAACTACATCCAGTGCCAGCCCCTTCTTCATTGTCTGACTTTGAACACTCATTCCTTTAGCCTCCTCTGCCACCCGGCCTTCTTTCGAGGAGAGAGTTGGCAGTGGAAAGTCCTAGGGCAGAAATTTGGCCCTTGGACCTACTGCGATTACTTACCCTTGCTCTAGTTAATCTGACTCAAGAGACAGATATAGAAAAAATGTCAGTTTTTCACTTCCCCAAATACAGAGTGCAATGCATCAACAGCTGCAAGAAAGAAACTGTCGCAAACTATTTTCCAAATCACAATAACAAGCAGTTTCCTGTGGTCCAAGATTAGAATGAGATACATTGATAGATAATAGCAGTGTTTGAATCAGAGCATGCCTGCTGGGAAGCAGAGACCTCAATGCCATACCCAGTCTCTAATGAACCCCTTTTTTTCCTCTTTCCTTTGTTTTGCAGATGTGAAGGAACACCATGAAAATGAATCTTCTTCTTGGTGTTCACTATCCTAAATGGAAAGAATTATGTTGTGTAGAAATTAAGGGTACATTCCCTCAATGTCTCCATCAATCTCTGCTTCTAAATCAGACTCACATACTGCAACTGCAGCCAGAATATTATCATTCCCTTATGAGGTCGCACAGTCTACAGCTAAGGAAAATGTTCTCAAAGTTGTCAATACATGGCATCATGTACCAGCTAAACCTTCTTTTATAGCTCACAACTTCTCACCATTGTGCTGGAGAGACTGCATTACCCATACCTGGTCTGAAAGTGCTGCTGCTCAATGCGAGGTTGGTGAATGAAAAAGCACCCTTGATCCAAGACTTGATCCTGCTTGAACAAGCTAACCCAGCTTGCTTTCCAGAGACTGGCTGAATGAAACTGGGAAAGGGGTCATTCTCTCCCAGCTTTGTTCACCTGGGTTCCTTGTACAGCAGCAGGCAAGGTCTTGGGGGTAAGGGACCAGAATTACAGTGATTCCATCTCCCTTACCAGGTGCCTCCAACCCAAAGTCTACTGAGTTTGTGGAGGTGGGTAGCTGGGATTTTGTTGGTGCACTTCACACCTCACTGCTCAGCAGTCTCCCTTCCTGATCTTGCTGAGTTCTCCCAGCTTGTGCTGGTGGACTTAAACATCAATGTAAAGACCATTATGTCAGAAACAGCTCAGTACTTCATGTCCTCCATCATAGCTATAGGTCTGGCACAAATAATGCTTGACTGGTACCACTCATGTTGCAGGGCACACAAGTTGTCGAAGCTCATCAAGGACACAGAGAAGTAGCCCTTTCTTCTTATTAATTTGGGTACCAACGACAGTAGAAATAACACCTTTGAGCAGATCACCTTGGACTATGATGCCCTGGTTAGGAAAGTGAAGAAGTTAGAAGCACAGGTGGAATTTTCACCAATTCTACCAGTGAAAGATAAAGGACAACACAGGGACAAGAAGATACTGTAAGTGAATGACCAGCTACACAGATGGTGTCGGCAGGATGGGTTTAGCATCTGGGATCTTTGTTTTCACTTCCTAGAAGAAGAACTAATGGCTACAGATGGACTATACCTCACTAAGACCGGGATGAATGTCTTTGGCAAAAGCATGTTGAATATGATCAGGAGCCTTTAAACTAAATCCTTTGCGGGTGGGAGATGATAATTTAAACATCTGTCCAAAAACAAGCTCTAATCTAAACATAAGGATGTGCGTTCTAAAAGCTGAGGGAAAGAATGGGAGCCACAGTAAAACTCACAGTAGAATAAAAGCTGAGAACAAACAAGGCTTGAGATGTCTATATACCAATGCACAGTGTCTGGGAAACAACAAGACAAGTTTGAAGTCCTAGTGCAGGAAGCAAAGGTGCTGCCACCAACAAGGCTTGGTCTTAAGTCACTGCTTCATTGGTATCATTTCAGGGAATGGTGAAATGTTTTAATCTGTCATGTCAGAAACAACAAAGCATTAATATCTTCTTGAATCTAACAAGTTTTACTTGTTAGTCTCAAAGGTGCTACAAGATCTCTCTACAAGTTTTACTTGGTTTAAGCTTTTCGAGACCACCATTTCTGATGAAATAGGATAGACTCTACAGAAGTTTATCTGTAATAATAAAATATTTGTGTTTGTGGCAGTTGTAACTTCTTGGGACATTGGATTAGATGTCTCAAGATCTAGCTGTGAAACTGTGGGCACTGCATACCTTCTGGTGCATAAGATCATAGCCAGCATTTATCATTTGTTTCCTTGTGTTTTGCAACCGTGTCCTATTCTGCTTTTTTCTTGAGCTCAAAAACTTGTTGCCAGTTACCTGTTGTACTTCCACCCCTGTTCGCTTTGCCAGAATGACCCAGATTTACATAACCAAAATTCTCCTTCTGTTTAAAACTTGCAGGAACTCGCTATGGGACTGCATAGGTTGAATAAGATGCCAAAAATCCCATCTCATAAAAGGAGAAATGTGTGAGTTATGTAATATATACATGGCCACGATAAGTGAAGTCACTGTTTTCATTTGTTACTTGAGCAAAATGTAAACTAGTTAATGGCTTCTTTCTAATTGTCAAATGGGTATGTCATGGACTTTGACTCTCTCTTATGGCTGTTTCAAAAACCTGGCAACAATGCACCAGGATCATAACACCATCCATCAGTTTAGGGTGCATCTATACTGCAGAAATAATGCAGTTGGACACTACTTTAACTGCCATGTCTCCATCTTACAGAATCTTGGAATTGGTAATTTTTTGAGGGACCATCACGCTTTGGCAGAGAAGACCTTGTAAAACTACAAATCCCAGGATTCCATAGGCTGGGGCTACAGCAGTGGTAATCAAACTTTTAACCCTTGAGACACCCCTTTACATCAACGTGAAGACCGGACATCATTTGTCCTCCCATTTGATATAGTATATGAATAAAAATATTTCAATACAAAAAAGTGTATGTTTTTGTATTAATTTTATATTATTTTAATTAGATTATTTTGTTTTTAATTTTTTATTGTAAAGCTTTAAAAATGTTTTTATCTTCTGAGCCTTTCTAGAGAGAGGCAGCATAGAAATAAAATAAATAAAAATAAAAATGGTTGTTGTTGATGTTCTGCTTCCCCCAAACAATTTGGACTCAGAGCAGCCAACAATTTAAAAGAACAGTCCAATTAAAAATAAATAATAAAATACAGTTTAAAATGGTAAAAACGCTTAAAAACTACACTTTGAATTACATGCATAATTTACCATTTTATAAGGAAACAACTTTGTTCAAGTTTTATTTAAGTAAATTCAATATTTTACTCATGCATGTGTAAATTTTACACATAAAAAAGTTGGGAAAGATGAGGAGGAGGAGGAGGAAGAATCAGGGCCTCTAAGTCATGTGCTCTCCTTGGGATTCCCACCCCACCATTTGACAACCACTGAGCTCCAGCACTTAAAGTGGTGTCAAACTGCATTATTTCTACAGTGTAGACCTATCAAAAACCAGAGTATCTCTCAGCTCTTAACAAAGTTTCTCCCAGATCTTTAAGGGGTCAGGTTGCTGTTTTTAGTGCAACTATGCAAACAATCTTACGCACACATTCCAGGTTTGTTGGTCACACTGTGGAACCACATCTGTGTGCATCTCTGCAAGTTTGGTTGCTCGTACATGTCAGCACTCAAATAAATGAGAAGCTGATGATGCAAATGTATTCAAAATATGTTCAAGACATGTGGTTGTATCCTGGGTCAATCCACATCACACAGCTGAGAATTCAAAACTTTTAGAAAAACTTGGAAAAAAATCCAACATTGATTATCCTGAGTTAAGTGGGGGTTTCTTGGCAGCCCCCCCCAACTTAATCAAATGCATTAAAATGCATGTGAACAACCAAAACAATGCTAATTTAATTTAAGGCGTTAATACTTATATTAAAATTCATATAAAACAAGATAGAAAAACAGAATGGTGTAAAAGCTATGCAGTGTTTATCTTGTGATCAATGTGATAACTGTGTTGGTAGCTATGGCTGTTTAATGACTGTATTTTGGTTAAGTTTCATGAATAATGCATTGTACATTATACAAGATGAAATGTGCTAACATTAAGGATTCCATATAGTAGGATGAAAATTGGGAAGTCAAAGAAAAGGAAAGAAGACAAAGGAAAAGACACACTTTATATACATATATAACACAATAAAATTTTGTGACAGAAGAAAACTTTACTTGTTGTTTCACTGGTGTTGAAACTTTGAATTTTTTTAAAGAAGAGAAATGCATGTGAACAACAAAGATTCAACCCAGATTCTACCAGGATTATTTTCATCATCTGAATAAACTCCAAGTGATGTTTCACTCTCTGGCTGCTGCCTATGCAGACACATTAAAATCAAGTTCAAACGCTGTGCCCTTCATTTACTCTAGTAGAAAGAAACTTACATTTAAAACCAGGCCAACTTCCTTCTTGGAAACAATAGTTTCCATAGCACAGCTGGATCTTATCTTCTCAGCCAATCGGAGGGAGAGAGAATGGGTCAAACAAGTCCGCTTGGAAAGAGGAAAGTGAAAGCAAACTTTCTGGTTCCTTAGCAGAAGAAATTATGGATGCAAACATCCTCCTAGAACAGCTGAAAAAAGAAGCTTGCTGCTCCCTTTGCCAGGAGTATTTCAAAGACCCGGTGGCCGTACACTGTGGGCACAACTTCTGCCAAGCCTGCCTTGCTCAATGCTGGGGGGAACTGGAGTCCAGTGTATGCTGCCCTCTTTGTGGGGAAAGTAGCCCACAAAAGAGCTCCACCGAGAACCAGAACCTGGCAAGAATTGTGGAAATAGTCAAATGCCTGAATTTCGATGGGCAAAACGTGGGCAAGAAGGTGTGCGAGAGCCACTTGGAATTCCTGGAGGTCTTCTGCAAAGATGATAAAATCCCCATCTGCCTGGTGTGTGATTTGTCCAAGGAACATCGGCATCACACTGTGATCCCTATAGAAGACGCCGTTCAGCAGTACAAGGTAATCTAAGGCCCTGGTGAAAATAATCCAGGATGAATCTGGGTTGTTCACATGCATCCTGAACACACCTATTAAGTTTCTGATGGGGGTACCAAAAGACCCACTTAACCCAGGATAATTGATAATGTTTTTTCCTCCAAGTTTTTTTTTTAAAAGAGTTGCATTGTCAGAAGTGTGAATAAATGATACAAATAGACATGGGGTAATTTGGGATTAAACTCTGTATGCCATGTTTATTGGAGCACTGGCAACCGAACTCCCAGAGATGCAGTTCCATAGTGTGAATAACAAACCCAGAATGTGAGAGGGAGGTTATTTGCATTGCTCCGCTGAGAAAAACAACAATGTCTGAATGACCCCCGAGATTCTTCAATTATATTTAAAATTTCCAGTCTCTCAATGCATTAGCTGGAACAGGGAGAACCTAAAAGGCAGAGCTGGCCCTATTGTTTGGTGTTGTTGAGGAGGCAGGTGACAGCTGTCTCAGACAACAGACTCTGGATGTCATAAAAGGGCAGCATGTTGCTAGTTACTTTGGCTGAATCAGCACAGCAGCAATAATGAAGTTTGATACTGCTTTAACTGCCATGGCTAAATGCCATGGAATTCTTGGATTCGTAGTTTTGTGAGTTACTTAGCCTTCTTGTTCAGAGAGCTCTGCCACCACAAACTACAAATCCCAGAATTCCATAGCATCGAGCCAGGGCAGTTAAAGTGGTGTCAAACTGGTCATGCCTGCAGTGCAGACTCAGTCTCAATTAATTCTGAATGTATTTTAATTTGAAGGGAAAGAAGCTTGTGGGCTTGTCTATCTCATGTGATAGTGCCACTACAGCTTTTGGGGGATAGTGCTGCACACTATGGGGCCTTAATACCCTGCAGGCACCAGATCCTGTCTGACCTTGGAAGCTAAGCAGGTGGGTATTTGGTTAGTACTTGGATGGGCGACCTAAGAAAATCCTATGAAATTAATGGGGTCGCCATAAATCAACAGGTGACTTGAAGAAACATACACAAACACATACTGAGAATACTGTCCTTTGAGTGAGTGGATTGCCCCATTTTTGCTCTGGTTCATGAAGCAAAATGTCATGTGCTGGCCTTCAGAAGGCCTAGTTTAAGAGTGGACAAAGTACAGGATGTTACTGCACTTTCCCCAAGCCTTAGCAGTACAGTCAATGGTGAGGAATGCTGGGAGATTCAGTCCAATAATATCTCGAGGCTGCACTTTGTCTATGTCTCCATGTCACCTGGATGTTCTTACTAGAACATACTCCATCGTCCTTTGCAACACACTGATACTCTATGACCTTGTCTGGAAACAAAATTGGAACTGAAGTAGTTCTCTGCAGGTATACTGTAATTTGGGTATCCTTTGTTGTTGTGTTGTGCCTTGTTGTGGCACAAGTATGAACTACACTCTCGAGAGCAGAAAATGCTACAGAAATAAATTACATGCAAATACTAAAATATTTTTTACCTCTTGACACACATTGCTTAAATCATAGTTCAATAACTTCTTTGCTCAAAAGAAAGAATTTCAGATGGAGTTGAAGAGCTGGAAGCAAAAGAGAGAGAAATTCCATGCACTAAAAGTGGCTGAAGAAAAAAGAAGCTGGAAATCATTAGTAAGTCTACAGTTCTTAAGGGGTACATTCTCAATTTGGGGGGGGGGTCTACTGCATTCTTAAGCCTGTAACAACTGCTTGGCAGTCAGAAAATGATTGCTTTCCCCAACATGAATACAGGTCGTTCCCCAGTATCAATACCCAATGGTTGGGGAAATAAAATCTGCAGAATTTTCAGCCCATCATGCCAGCATTAATGGCACAGGAGCTGTGACTGCAAAAATGTGTGTGTGTGTGGGGGGGGGGGGGTTGGAAATACTCTGTTGGCTGGATATCAACAGTGAGTTTACAGAAGCTACAGATTCTGCTCTAGATTGGATGTTTGTGTTTGGACATGCCACATAGGTGTGCAACCCCTTGAGTGGCAGAAGACATTGGGAAGGTTATATTTTTTGTAGGTCACTATAAATATAATGTAAATCAGGTATTATAAGAAGTATTCCTGCTTCAACATTTCACAGGTGTGCCTTTGCATTTGGTTGTAAGGCTGCGTGTTTGTTGGCTGATTCCTCCCAAAAAGGAAGAAAAACCTTTTTCTCGAGTGCCCCCTTCTCCTGAGACATTTTGGTGTTACTATTCTGCATGTGTCGCTGATGTTATTTGCATGTGTTGTTGTTGCTGTTGCTACAACTCTAAAGCATGACAGCCAGCGTTTCATGAAACCCACTGGGTGACCTTAGGCAAGTCACACTCTCTCAGCCACAGGGGAAGGCAATGGCAAACCTCCTCTGAAGAAACTTGCCAAGAAAATCACATAATAGGTTTGCCTTAAGGTTGCCTTAAGTCAAAAATGACTTGAAGGCACACAACACACAAGACAAACCCACCACAGGGTTTTCTGGGGCTGAGTGAGCATGATTTGCCCAAAGTAATCCAGTGGGTTTCCATGGCTTGCAGAGGAACCAAACCCTGGTCTCCAGAGTCATAGTCCAACCCTCAAATGTGTACATGTGTACAACCCGCAAATGCAAAGAGCTCTACATTTTATTCTCTCACTGAAGTGCTCAGCTCATCATTCATTTTTAGGTAGATTTACTGGCAAAACCACCTTTCAGTATTCCCTGCCTAAGGAAATTCTATAAAATTAATGGGGTTGCCACAAGTCAACAGAAGACTTGAAGGCAGGCATGTACACACACACACACACACACACACACACTGTCTAGAAGGTATGCCAGCAAATGACGACCATAGTAATGGAATCATAATCAGACTAAAACTTGGAAAGGCAGCCATCAGGTAAGATCCAAAGTCAAAATATTCCAGGTCGTTGTATTCCCACTTTCTAGGTATGGGGGTGAATGCTGGACAAGTAGATCAACTCATCTGATATGTGATGTTGAAGAAGAGCTCTACAGATCCACCAACTGCCCAAAAGACAAATAAATTGGTCTCAGAGCAAATCAAGCCTGAGCTCTCACTAGAAGCCAAGTTGACTATGATGAAGCTGGTGTACTTAGGGACATATCATGAGACAACATGACTCATTGGAAAAGACAATAATGCTTGATAAAGTGAAAGGCAGTAAAAAAAAGCAAGAGACTGCACTACAGGTGGATTAATTAAATCAAGGAAGCCATGCCCCTAAGTTTGCAAGACCTGAAGCAGGGCAATTCATATAAATAAATAAATAAAATTCATGACTATGGATCTTGGATGTCTCTCATTCATAGGATTCTTGTTGTTAACTGCCTTCAAGTCGGCCTTGACCCATGGCAACCCTATGAATAAGACATCTCCAAGACCTCCTATTTTCAACCTCAGGTCCTATAGATTCAGTCCTGTGGCCTCCCTGACTGAGTTTAGCCATCTGGCATATGGTCTTCCTCTCTTTCTACTGTCTTCTACCATTCCTAACATTATTGTCTTTTCTAGTGAGTCGTGCCTTCTCATGATGTGTCCAAAGTATGACAGCTTCAATTTGATCATCTTGATCATCTTGGCTTCCAGGGAGATTTCTGGCTTGATCTATTCAAGGATCCATTTGTTTGTCTTTTTGGCTGCTTGCAGTATCCTCAGCATTCTTCTCCAGCACCGCATCTCAAAGGAGTTGATTTTCTTCCTATTGACTTTTTTCACTGTCCAGCTCTCACATCCGTACATGGTGATGGGGAATAGGATGGCTTGGATGATCCTCACTTTAGAGTTCAAAGTTATGTCTTTACATTTTAAAATCGTGTCCAATTCTTTCATAGCTGCCCTTCCCAATCCCAGTCTTCTTTTGATTTCATTACTGCAGTCGCCAGTTCCAATATTTGAACCAATATGAGAACTCTTTGACTATTTCAGTTTTCCCATTGTCTTGGATGAATTCTTGTAAATCTTCTGTGGTCATTAGTGTTGTGTGCTGTTGAGAAAAAAACAGGATGGCAGTTTGAATGTTGCTTCATGCTTCTGTTCCATAACCATGTACATGTTCTTATTGTTTTGCTTGTTAAATCTGTATCTGCCCCCCCCCCATGAACTAAATTAAACAACCTGAGAGTAATTGGGTTTACAATCATCCTGGGGTGTTTCATGGTACTGTGAAGACTAGAACCCAGATCTCTCAAGTCATAACTCTCATCACAGGTCTACACTATCTTTGTCAAATAGGGATATACAGTATTTTTCCTCAGTCATCACAGTGTTTTCCCCAGCTCATGCATGGGATGAGAAGCTGTACTGAAGGTCCTTTTTGGTCTCTATTGTCCTGCCTAATCCCCTTTCTTCTCAATCTGCTCATAACAGGAAAGATTAGGAGATGAAGGAAAGAAAATTATGTATGAATTTGAGCAGCTCCATCAGTTTCTCGAAGTTCAAGAAGACCTCATACTAGCCAGGCTGGAACAGCTAGAAAAGGATGTGATGATGGAGAAGGAGACAATCACCTCCAGGCTCTCGGAGGAGATTTCCAACTTTAGTGACCTCATCAGTGAGATAGAAGAAAAGGACAAGCAGTCAGTGAATGAATTTCTTCAGGTGAAAACATGGATTATTTTCTCTGGGGCATGATGAGCACTATCACAGCTAGGTCAGAGCATGGAAAAAAATACTCTTTTTTGGACTACAATTCTCAGACATATACTCGGGCAGCATGACTATGCTGGCTGGCGCGTCCCAGAATTTGTAGTTCAATGAATAACTTTCCCAAGCTCTGATTTCATCATGGAGTTTGGGGTTGTAAATTTACATTCCTTGCTCCTTCAAATGTTTATTTGGGAAGATAACAGAAGGCTAATGTCTGCTTATACTCAGAATTTTAATTTGAAGTTGCTTAATTATGGACATAAAGGAACCTGGGTTCTTTTAAAAAAATCTTCATGTGTGCCTTGGCTTTCTTGCTTAATTTACCTGTCGAAAGCTAAACAAGGGATGATTCATCCAACCTCAGTGTATCGGGGCTTCTATAGCGGGGGCTGCAGACTGAAAAGGAATGAAGGCATGGTGGGAAATGCAGATGTTGTATTTGGAGAACTGATATAAGGTAGTAGATATGCTGATTTGTAGTAGTACCTCTACTTGTTATCTTTTTATATACAGTATTTGTAGACACAATGCATGTCACGAAAACATAATGTCTCTAAGGTGTTCACCTCCAGAGGGAACCTCACAGATATTGCTAACTCAGATTGTCTCACCAATGAGAAAAATCAAGAATATGTAACACTACTAATATTAAGGAGAATAACCTCTAGTGTGGATGTTACAGGTACTCTGAGGCCTATGTGACAAAACTTTGTGTGTTGTTTTCATAAAAGCATGACTGTCTCTTTGTTCTGTGTGACTCAACCCATCAGATGTCAATTTCTGCCTTTCTTCCCCCCCCCCCCTCTCCATTCTCTTTATCCTTCACCTTCTGTCACTGTCTTCTTCCTTTTTAAAATCCCTGCGCCACACAGACACACAACTTTGAAATGGGCTGTACTTTGTTGTTGTGTTCCACAGGCACTATTATTTTGAATTAGAGAGATGGATATATCAAACATTCCCCCTCCCCAATTTTGAGCTATTTAACAAAACAAAACAAAAAATTATTTAGCAAAAAATAGTCTGGCTTCTAACTTTTATTTTTGTTATTGAGTATTAATAAACCCCAGTGTTAATACGGTCAAATGAAAAAGTGTGGGAGAGATAGCAAAAGAAGGAAAAGCAAGGAAGGAAGGGATACAAAATGAGGAAATGATGTTATAGGTAATTCTGATATTATTCCTTCATGCAGAGTTAAATATTAAGGGGGTGACAAGATGTCAATGTGAATTCTTGTCATACTCACTTTCAAATCTCTTTCCCATCTGTAGGATCTCAAAGACACTTTTATCAGGTATGTAAATCGTCCATTCTCCTTTGCCCATGGATGGCCTACACAGCAAAAGATTAAGGAAAATACTTTAGGCAGCTTGTACATCTGGGTGTTCCCCCTGACACAAGAGATAGGCCAGAGTGCTATGCTTTTTTCTTCCTAGACCCCTTTGGTGTAACTTGTCTCATCTTACATTTATTAGTCTTTTAAAACATTTAGATTCCACTCCATATCTGAGGACCTCCGTGCAGCATACAGTACAATCAATTTAAAACAATAAACTCAAATTAATTTGAAAAGACTAAAAAATACTGTACATTAAATAATTTATCACTTAACGTCAGATTCAAATTCAAAACTAATTAAGCCCATTTGAAAGTAAATTGCACAGAGAGTGAGCTCTCCCCTAGTTAGATGTGATGGTTATGCAATGGAATTGGTATTGTTTAGTTTGGTGATCTCAGAGACAGGTGCTGAGATAATGCTAGAACCAAAGCAAACATGAGCCAAGCCTGTTCAAGGTTGTTTTTGTAAAAGTCTGGTTTTAACAAAAAAGAAGGGGGGGGATGTATGGGAAAGAGAGGAGAAGTGTGTTTATTAAGCCTGCCCAAGGTGTGAAATTGTGTGTAGTTTCATTTAGGCAGTTTTAACACTTGCTGGTCAGTTCTGACAATAAACGTCTCTGGACTGGATCTATAGTTTCTTAAATGGTTTTCTGAGTTTTAACTATTGATTTTAAGCCTGATTTTCTGAACTTGGGATCCTGGTAGATTTGACACCAGAGAAGCCAGAATGGCCCCCAGCCTGCTGTCCTTCCATCTCAAGGAAAAAACCTTTAAATTCCAGCAAGTCTTTAAAACAAGAAAACTTTTAAAGAATGGGTTCAGGGTGCTGTAGTGTTTTAGACTGAACTGTTTTAATTGCTTTTTTATCTTTTAATGGTATTTTATCATTTTAAGGGTACTTTTGTTCTCCCCACTTATTGTCCTGTTTGTAAGTCCCCACTTCTTGATGATCACCAACAAATTAATCAGCATTTACATTGACATGGGGAGCTGCCAAAACACTAGGCCATGTTATAGAATCACTGGCTCCTTGTTTTGTGATATGCTTATTCTGGAATTACTGCCTCCAGCTAGGAGAAAGGTGTCTTTTGGTTGAAAAGAGCCTTTTTTTTTCTGTTGCAGATGTCATCAGCAGAAGACTCAGCAGCAGTCAGTGGATCATTCTCCTGATCTAGAGAAGAGATTGAATACCTTTTCTGAACAAAGCATGCATCTAGAAAAGATGTTCAAGGAATTCAAAGGTTGGTTGTTGTTGTTGTTGCATGCCCTCAAGTTGTTTCCGACTTATGGCAACTCTAAGGCAAACCTATCAATGGGTTTTCTTGGCAAGGTTCTTCAGAGGGGGTTTGTCATTGCCATCCTCTGAGGCTGAGAGAGTATGACTCCCCCAGGATCACCCAGTGGTTTCCATAGCCCAGCAAGGATTCAAACCTTGGTCTCCAGGTGCAATCAACAATATCAGGGGGTTAAAATAGGGTCTAAATTTCTGGGATTTTGAGAAAAAGCAAATTTCCAGTAGTTGCTATTACAGATCAGGAAGAGTATCCCACAAATGGATCCCTTCCTTAGAAGAGGGTCCCCATTTCTCAGCCACTTGCCAAAGGTGACTCCTCACTTCAGCTAAGCTCTGGATTTTCTCATCCCAAGACCAAAACATACAGGATACAACCTCAAGAATGTGAAAAATATAAGAGGCTGTTTTGGAAACTGTGTGGACCTTCATAGATGAATTTAGTGGGAGTACATTTGAAAAAACAACAGCCAAAATGTTAATGTTTGTTTGGGGAAGAAAGGGATGAGGCAAGAGAAGGTAGCAAACGAAATTCCAGTTACTCTTTAGTTAAATTTCACCTGTCAGAATAGAGGGTGCATCTGTAGAAATAATGGAGTTTGACACTACTTTAACTGTCATGGCTCCATCCTACAGAATTCTGGGATTTGTAGTTTTGGGACATGAGCACTCTGCCGGAGAAGGCTAAAGACCTTGTAAAACTACAGATCCCATTATTATTATTATTATTATTTAGAGTATTTATACCCTGCTCTTCAGCCACAAAGGCTCTCAGAGCAGCTTACAATTATTATTTTTAACTAGATGGTTCCATAGGATGTGAGTTATAGCACTTACAGTGGTAAAATTAAAAGATATAGCCATGTTAGTCTGTAGAATCAGTATGTAGACAGATCTTGTAGCACCTTTGAGACTCACTGAAAGAAAAAAGTTGGCAGCATCAGCTTTCATACTACTCAGATGCACTTAAAGTGGTGTTAAACTGCATGATTTTTACAGTGCAGATGCACCCTCTCAGATTTCAGAGCATTTGCAGAATTCAATACAGGATTAGCATCCTAACCTCCAATCAGATGTGATTGGGAAGATCTACAAGGAGGGAGTGAACTCTTTTGCGGGAAGTTTTATGAGAATGTTAAGTGGAAGTCACCCCCTTAACAGAGATTGTTCAGTAATATAGTACCCTAACTCTAATGTCAGCAATATAGCCACTAAATCAGGGGGGGAAGTAGATGGTTTACCTTCCTGAGGGCCCAAACTTTATATATGCATAAAGAACCATAAAAGAATCCAATAGTAGCCTCTTGGAAACTAACTGGATAGAACAAATTTCCAGGATAACTCTTTGTGGATACAGTCACCTAGTTTGGACCAGACAGCTTGTTGTGTAAAAGAGCCCTAAGTTTTGGACTTTCAATATTGGGTAAATTACCTACTAGGTAATCTTCACAGGTTTGTCATAGGGTAACATACCCAATAATGAAAGCGTCACTGTTGAACAACATCAGAATCAGGGATTTGTCACAGTTCCCAAGTATTGCAGTGGAGACTCAAGAGGGCAACATGGAAGGAACAAAATCAGAAGAAAGGGAGGGATGTATAGCAATCCCACTGGCACTCCTCACCAGGGACATTGATGTAGAAAAACGTTATTTGAATTTATAACTGACACCACTGACTGAAGCTATTCTCCTACTTTATTTCTTTTCTCCAGTTCTTATCTCCACTGAGTTAGAAAGCACATCTTTGCTGAAAGAAGACCTGCGGGTCCCAAAAGGCAGGACAAGATTGTTCAAATTGCCATATGCAGAGCTGAAAAAAAGAGGCAGAAAAGGTCAGTACTGTAGTTATATTTTCTGGCAATTACACCAGTGACTATTTGGAATGGGAAGGCCATTTAATTAAAGTATATTCTGGCTCACAGCCTCTTGTGACATGTACATATAGCTTAAAGGAAGGGCCAGCCCAAGATGTTTTGCTTCCTGAAGTGAAGGACAAAGTGTCAAAATTCAACAAAAAAAAGCTGAATAGACTTGTAGTTGACTCTTACTTCAACAGTGGGACCTGACATCTTCTGCAGTTCACACCAGAAACATAAAATATCAGGTGTGTGTGTCTGACCATGCAAAAGGGAAGCTTGATCCTATTATTAACAGGTTTTTATCTGCTCCTTTGGCTTGGAGGCTTTTTTCTCAGCCCCTCTGTGAGTGTGTATCTTGTTGTTGTGAACTTTCATGTTGTTTGCAACTTATGGTGACCCTAAGACCACCCTATCATGGGGTTTTCTTGGCAAGATTTGTTCAGAAGAGTTGCAATTGCAATTGCCATCCTCTGAGGCTGAGAGTGTGTGACTTGCCATGGCCAAGCTGCCACAGATGAGAGAGTTTCTCTTTCCTTCCCTATCCTCTATTGCTCATTTTGTGAAATATTCCCTCCCCTCGCACACACAGGTGCATTTACACTGTAGAAATAACACAGTTTGACACCACTTTAAGTGCTGCAGCACCGTTCTGTGGAATCCTGGAATTTGTAGTTTTGCAAGATCTTTCACCTTCTTTGCCAGGATTCCGTAGGAAAATAATAATAATAATAATAATAATAATAATAATAATAATAATGTTCATTTATAATTTCCCGCCTCTCCCAGGTGGATCGAGGAGGGATTACAACCTAGTATAAAAATACAGATACAAAATATAACAATAAAATACATAAGCACTTAACAATTAAAAACAAACTATCAAAAAGCGACAGTGGGATAAAGATATTCCAATCCTGATGAAGCCATGACATTTAAAGTGGTGTTCAAACTGCATTATTTCTACAGTGTAGATGCGCCCTTTGTGTGTTTGTGGGGGGATGGAATATTTAACAAAATGAGAAATACAGGAAAGGGAAGGTTCAGGAGTTTATCACACGGGGGAAATCCCGTGCAAAAACAAGGGTTTAAATTGGGGTGGGGGGGGGGGACACAAAACCAGGTTGATTTTCACAAAATGTTGTTGTTAAACTAATGTTAACCCAAACGGAAAATGGAGGGAAAGTAGACAAAAGCCGCTCCTTTTTACTTTCGGAAAATCCCAAAAGTAAAAAGATGTGGCTTTTGTTTACTTTCCATTCAGGTTAACATTACTGTAGTTTAACTACAACGTGTTTGAAAATCAACCTGCTTTTGTGGGTTGTTTCTAGCTTTTAAATCCTGTTTTTGCACAGGATTTCCCCCGTGTGATAAAGTCCGTAGTTTCTCAAAATTGGTGGTCAGAGTGTGGGTTGGGGCCCCACATGCTTACTTCCAGGAGAGCTTTGAAAGGTTGCTATTTTGGATTACAACTTTCAGAATCCTTCAACCATTATGGAAGAATAAATTTTCAAAACAAGTAACATCTGAAGCTCTGTTTGGAAGTTTTTAAAAAGGGAGGATCAAGGACATGCCACATATTTCACATATGGTAGTGACTTAAATGACATTACCATATGAGCCTCGTTCTCACCACAATTGTGTTAGTTAATGAAAATAGAAACATATTGGTTTGAGAGCAGCCATTATTGCACCTTTGCGCAATAGCATGACTCTCTTCTACACTCCCCTTTCACCTTGCCTCCCTGCATTGTGACCTACCTAGCGTGCCTTTCTGTTTTATTATGACTAGTATTTTTATTTTTAGTGCAATTCTGGCATTATGGTAATGTGATTTAAGTAAAAAAGAAAAGAAATTAAAACAGTTAAAGGAAATCAGGCTGCTTGGGAATAGCGAGGGGGAGGGGGGGACAAGGAGAAAAGAGACACTTACACCCCATGATTGCCAATATTGCAACTGTCATGGCAGTGATCTAATGGGCCTGAAGTGTGATAGGGATCTTATTGACAGCTTTCCCCCATCAATGAAAAGGGATGCTCTAACCACACTTTGGAGACACAGCAGCTATGGGTCAGAGTTTATATCATGTAATAAGTATCACCAAAGCCACGGTCTTTCAACTTTAATTGAGGTTTAAAAACCATGTGTAATAATCTCTGAAGCCACACAACAACAACATAGTTCAATGCTTCTCACGCTCTCTGACATGGCAGACTGGCAATTTTTCCTTCAATATACAAGGGACATATTATTACCGTATTTGATAGTTTCTTCGAAATTCATCACAGATCAGTTTCTGATAGCTTGTAGATCAACACCAGTTTACTGACCACCACTTTGAGGAACACAGGTATAGTTTAACTCATTTAGGAAACACATGGTATACACAGTTTTGTTCACCTCACTGCTATGGACACTTCAACATGTGATGCCTGAAATTACTATCTTACTTTGTGTAATGATAGGGCTGGTCTGGTTAAAAAAGACTTCAATGCAGCAATATTCTCCATCTATAAGTAACTTTCTCTCTCTCTTTTTAATCCCTGAACTAAGTGAATGTGACTCTGGATGCAGATACTGCAAACCCGTTCCTCATTCTCTCAGCGGATCAGAAGAGTGTGAAGCTCGGAGATATATGGCAGGACCTTCCTGACAATCCTGAAAGATTTGATCCTTATCCCTGTGTGCTGGGCTGTGAAGGACTTGTGTCGGGGAGACACTACTGGGAGGTGGAGGTGGGAAGTGGAAGATATTGGGCTGTGGGCTTTGCCAAAGAATCTGTAAAGAGAAAAGGGGAGATTGTCCCTAGCCCTGAAGAGCAGATCTGGGCTCTGCAACAGTATGGAAATCAACTTGAGGCTCTTACCTGTCCTGTGACCATCCTATCTTCATTCAGCAGCCTCAGGAGGGTGCAGATATTTCTGGACTATGAAGAGGATCGGGTGGCATTTTTTGATGCTGATACATCAGCTTTGATCTACATTTTCTCACCAGCTGCTTTTTGTCAAGAGAGACTCTTCCCTTGGATCTGGGTTTGGCCAGGGACCGAGTTAAGACTTTACCAGTGAAACTTTATCTTCAATATATTGTGTAATTCCAGTGAGTTGTTGTTGCTATGTGCCATCAAGTTGTTTCTAACTTACGGTGACACTAAAGCGAACCCATCACAGGATTTTCTTGGTCAGTTTCTTCAGAGGGGGTTGCCATTGCCAATTCATCTGAGGCTGAGAGAATGTGACTTGCCCAAGGTCACCCAGTGGGTTTGCACGGCCAAGTCAGGATTTGAACCATTGTCTCCAGAGTCGTAGGGCGCAAATCATTACACCACACTGGCTGAATAACTTATGCAAAAAAATAGCTTTTTGAGCCTTGTATAGTTGTAGTCTCTACAACACTGAAAGGATGGCTTTGCACAGGCTGTGAATTGAAGTCAATTCCAAATTATAATGACCTTAAGACCAACATATCACTTGGTTTTCCTTGGCAAGATTTGGTAAAAAGGAGTTTGTCTTGCCTTCCTCTTAGGCTGACCACAAGGTCATCCAGTGGCTTTGAAGTCAGAGAAGTTTTATCACACAGGAGGATCCCATGCAAAAACAGGATTTAAAGTGAAAAAAGCTTGCAAAAGCAGATTTATTATCAGACGGAGGAGTTTATCACATGGGAACTTTCCGAAAGTAAAAAGGAATGTGTTTTGTTGACTTTGTGTCCGGATTATTGTGTTATTTCTCATTGATACCAACATGTCTGAAAAACAACCTGCAAAAGCGGGTGTTTTGCGGATTTTAAAATCCCATTTCTGCTTGGGATTTAACCATTTTGCCTCCAGTTTGCCTCTGTGTGATAAAGTCAGACGTCCAGGTTAACCCAACATTAACCCAGACAGTAGAAAATGTACGCAAAAGCACAGTTGATTTTCAGATGATGTCGTTGTTAAGGTGCATTAATGCAACATTAGCCCAGCTAGAAAGCAGACAAAATGTGATTCTTTTTACTTCTGGAAAATCCTGAAAGAAAAAAAAAATAACATTTTGTTGACTTTCTAGCTGGTTTAATATTGCATTAACCACAATGTGTCTGAAAATCATTTGCGCTTTTGTGTGTCTTCTTAGGGTTTTGGGTTTTTTTAAATCCTGTTTTAAATCCCATTTCTGCCTAGGATGCCTCCCGTGTGATAAAATCCAGAGTCCTAGTTAAACACCCAAACCACTACACATTATAGGTATCCCTGGCTGTGTGCTCCTTGGAAGTGTTGTCATTGTTTTCCCAAAGGCCTGACAATTATTTGCATTTTAAAAAAAGATATAAGTTAAATGCACACATATATTTAGTATGTCTACTTTGACCATTGACAATCTATACATTAATACTCTCAATGGCTGCCAGATTATTATTATTATTATTATTATTATTATTATTATTATTATTATTATTTATCGGTTCTGCTTCTGGGCCATTAAACAATAGCCTGAAAGACAAGACTAAGGAGTTTATCATTCTGGGGATAATTTTGGCATTAAAGAGAGATTAAAGTGCATTTAAAGCATCCTGCAAATAAAGCAAAAATGGAGAGTAATTGCGTGAATGATTATCACATACAATTGCGCAAATAAAGTGATATTGGAAATGCATTGTCGCTGAAATCCTGAAAGTACAAAGATGCACGTTAATGCTTCTTTATGATCACCTTAATGGTGGGTTTTGTGTGATGTCGTGTGAAATAGTTTTGCGTAATTACACGATTTTTCCGGTATATTCATGGATAAACTTCCAGTCTCCTTCGTGTGATAAACTCCTATAGCAGGCCAAGGCTCTTTTTCTTCTACTACTACCACCACTATGACTATTACCTCTCTCTCTGTGTGCCTCCCTGTATGTATCATCACTAAACCATGCCAGGACCTACAGTTCATCAACTGTCTGAAGGGCCACAAAGACTGTTTCCCATTCTTGAATTACAAGGGAGGTGATTTGCAGGTAAAACAGCCAGAATTTCCGACATATGGCAAACCCAAGGGGTTTTCTTGGCAAGATTTGTTCAGAGGCAGTTTGCCATTGCCTTCCTCTGAGGCTGAGAGAGTGTGACTTGCCTAAGGTCTCACAGTGGCCAAGTGGGAAATTGAACCTTGATCTCTAGAGCTGTAGTCCAATGTTCAAACCACTACACCATGCTGGCCTTCATTTCAGGCTGAGAGAATGTGACTTGCCTAAGGTCACCCAATGGGTTTCATGGCCCAGCTTGAAATCCAACCCTTCTCTCCAGAGTCATGGCCCAGCACTCAAACCACTATGCCACACTACCCCACTGAAAGAGATAGCTTGGAGTATAATAAATGGTTTTGTAAATCCCTTCCTTAATGACTCCAATTTGTGTATAAGGTGTTAGCATTTTAACATCGTGTCTCATAATTAATAAGTCTGGAATCCAGTTAGTGCTGAACGTTTGCTTGAAATCAATGAAGGCTGCATCTGCTGTGCAGGAATAATGCAGTTTGACCCTGCCCTGGCTCAATGCTGGGGGATTCTGGGAACTGTAGTTTTGTGAGGCACTGAGCTTTTTCTCCCAGAGAGCTCTGGTACTACAACAAACTACAATCCCTACGATTCCCAAAGCAGTTCCCGGGGTGCCAAAGTGGATTGTTCCTGCAGTGTGTGTTTTGGACCTGATAGTTTCCCTATCCCTTCTCTCCCTCCCTTCCCTTCCCAGGCAGAGGGCAGCAGGAAAGTGAAACTTAAAGCTTTAGTGAGAAGTTTAGTTGCTTGGGAAGTGGTCGAGTTCCGCCTCCTTTCTGCTTTGTGTGACCCACACAAAATGGGAGAGCAAGAGGAGGCCCTGCCTTGCCTCCTGCATGGGGCAGAGGGAGGCAGCCCTGGGGGTCAAGGAGGCTGCAGCAGGATGCCAGCCTCTCAGGGGCCAGCAGCAGAGGCCTGGCTCAGGCTCCAGGGCTTCCCAGGAGGAGAAGGCCTCTGCCACAAACACCAGGAGCCTCAGAAGGTGTTCTGCAAGGAGGACCTCAGCCTCCTCTGCCTGGTTTGTGAGAAGGCCAGGCAGCACAGGGCCCACCTGGTCCTCCCCCTGGAAGAGGCAGCCCAGGATTACAAGGTAACCCCAAGGAGAGGCTGGGAGTGGGGCACACTCTGCAACAGGGACACTGCCCTTTGCCAAGCCAAAGGCACGGGGGACAGGGTTGCAAATTCTCCAAGCTCCACTACTGCCCTCTTCATCAGGCAAAGAGGTTAAAATCAGACAGTGTGTGTGTGTGTGGTTTGTATGGATGTTATTCAGAAGCCTGCATTTTATGCAGATGGTGTTGCTGTTCTGAATTATTGGACCAACCCATGGTTGCAAGCTTTCCAAGCTCCACTGGCCTCTTCATCAGGCAAAGGGGCTAATATCATACATGGAGGAGTGTGTGTGTGTGTGTGTGTACACACACACACACACACACACAGTATAATGCGCTCTGCTTGGGGCTACCCTTGTACCAGGTTCAGAGGCTTCAGTTGGTTCAAAATGCTGCAGCCAGACTGGTCACTAATACACCTAGGTCCGACCATATAACACCGGTGTTGAAATCTCTTCACGGGCTGCCAATTAGCTTCTGGGTGCAGTACAAGGTGTTGGTTATCACCTTTAAAGCACTACATGGTTTGGGCCTGAGTTACTTGCGGGAACGCCTCTCCCTACATAATCCGCCCAATCAGATATTATAGGGAGGAATGCTATTAGTCACAGGCCTGCATTTTGTCCAGATGTTGTTGTTGTTGTGAGTTATTGGGCCAACCCAAATCCACAAGATACACGGTTGCAAGCTTTCCAAGTGCCCCTGGCTTCTTCATAATCGGGCAAAGAGGTTAAAATCATACAGGGAGGAATATATACACACACACACATACACACACACACACACACACACAGAGTATAGTGATATTCATCACAGGCCTGCATTTTGTCCAGATGTTGTTGGTGTTCTGAGTTATTGGGCCAACCCAAACGCACAGGATACATCATTGCAAGCTGTCCAAGCTCCACTGGCCTCTTGATCAGGCAAAGGGGTTTAATATCATACAGGGCGGACTCTGTGTGTGTGTGTGTGTGTGTGTGTGTGTGTGTGTGTGTGTACACATACATATAATGGTGTTAGTCACTGATGAAGAGGCCAGTGTGTTATGCCCAAGATTGTAAGGGCAACCTGTTTATCCTGAGAGCGTGTGATGAGAACCTCTCCCTCCGTGGACCTATTCACAGCAAGGCTGAAAAAAGACATTGAGACACCAAATTTGGTTTTAAACACCATGCATGTAACATTTATTGAATCACACAAGTAACACAACCATTGATTATCAAGAGCTCTTTCACTCACACATTCATACAATACTCACACACACTTCCCTTCCGCCGAACATTGATCAGTTGTTCTCGAAGGCTGGGGATGACACCGTTGCCGCGGTTGGTGCCAACAAAATGGAGATGAAAGTTCAGGATCTTTATACTTTTCCTTCTCTCTCACTCTTGGCTGCTGGAATCTTGCAATATTGCAGCCCATTACTCAACTTCCTCTTCTGGGAGGACAGACAGGTTGTTCAGATCCCTCCGTGTTCAAAGCTACTCGTTCTGTTCAAAGTTCTCCATTGTCCTGTCAGTTCCTCATCATGGCGACTCAGGAGATAAGGTTCTTCCCGGTCATGGTTCGTCACACCTGGACGGCACCCCGCTTCAGCTTCCAAGTTTAGACTTTCCTCGCCTCGGTTGCCAAATACCTTCGTCACATCAGTGCTTTGCGCGGAACCATCTTGTTTGTTCTTTTAGCTATGTTTAAAGCACAATCCCTTGGTTCTTCAGTTCTTCAGCTCTGGGTTTAAGTCAGAACTCACTCATTCATCTTACAAGTGGAGCTTGGAAAGCTTGCAACCCTGTATCTTGTGCATTTGGGTTGGTTCAGTAACTCAGACCTATGTTTTGACCTATAGTCTTCTTCAGTGGCTTGGGTATCAGTAAGTATTCACTGTTATAACAATGTGTGGAATAAATGCCATTCAAAGAATTCACCAACCTCTCTCCTGTGTATCAGAGCAGCTCTGATACATAGGAATATATATATATATATATATATATATATATATATATATATATATGCATATATGTATATTATACACACACACATACAATATAATGATATCAGTCTCAAGCTTGCATTTTGTCCAGATGGTGTTGTTCTGAGTTATTGGGCCAACCCAAATCCATAAGATACATAGTTGCAAACTTTCCAAGCTCCACTGGTCTCTTCACCAGGCAAAGGGATTTATATATCTATATCTATTGTCAGACAAGGGGAATTCAGCCCCTGGCACAATCAATCAGCCAGACTTGATGAAAGTAAACAGAGCTTTATTGAAAGATCCAGAGTCAGTAATTCACTTGTTCAATTTTTTTAAGCTGAGACTGCCAAACCCAGCCAAAATTAATACTGTATATTAAAACCCCCATCACCCACTGTCCCTCCCCTAGCAAAGCGTGCGAACTATATTCTCCACCTCTTTCCCACAGGTCGTTCTTCCCCTAAGCCCCCCTTACCATCTTTTACCGACCTTCATCAACCTCCTTCTGCATACCAGGCACCCAGCCCCCCTCTACTCAAGCCTCCTCGCTATCTATCCCTGCACATATACATGCCAATGCAAAGCATCCTAACACCCATGATCCCCACCATAATCATTATTTTTGATAGAATCCCCAGATTCTAACAGTCTGCCCCCCCCCCTCAAAAATCCCCACACCCCTCTCCTGGAAGCATGAGGCTTATCAGGATAGCCTTGATGAAACCTTGCCAACAAATCAAGGGCCCTGTTGGTGGTCAACCCACTCATGGTCTGCAGAAAAAATGCTTCCAATAAACTAAATACAGTATTGTACTTCCCCCCTGAAAGTCTAAAATCTTTGACACTTCAAAATGCTGCTCCCTCTCCACCATCATTGGAAGGGGTGGGAGGGTCCTCCCGTCTCCCTGGCTCCGTGCTCTGGTCTGGTTTCAACTGAAATGGAAAACATGATGTAAATATCTATAAGATTTGGAGAAATCCAATTCACCAACACTGCTTAATCAATCCTTTTACTGGAAAGGGACTCACATATTTTGACCTAAATTTTTTAGTGAAGTCTGCGTCTTTAAATGCTTTGTGGATAAATAAAAACTCTTCTCCCAGGTTGTTGTTCCATCCTGGGTTCTCTCCTTGGTCTTCAGATTTTTTAATATTCTTTCTTTGCCCCTCCAAGGCCGTCTCAAATCTTAGGCCAAGGCATCTTTGAGGCCTTTGTAATCCATCTGTGTCACTGAAACCAAAACTCATTGGCTCAGAAGGCATAGACGCAAAAGGTTAGGTTCATAACCATACAAGTATTCAAAAGGGGAATGTCCAGTACTCTGCTTTGAACCGTGCTATTACAAGCAACCTCGGGTGGGGCAGTAGGTCACTTACCAGTCTACTGTAATAGTTAATGTAACACCTCAGGAACTCTACATGTGAACATTTAGTTTTTAGTTGCTGCTGTCTTTGGGAATGATTGGGATGTACTCAAAGGGCAACCTTCTACTCATAGTTCCTCTGTTCGCATCTGCCAGAACTGCGAAATGAAGGTACCTCCCTCTATCACTCACTATTTTGTCAGGTTATCCCATGATGCTTTGGGTTAAAAAAAAAAAAAATAATTGGCTATAACAAAATCCACCAGTTTTGTTGCATTAGGGAGTCTTTACATCCCACACACATCGTGTTCTGTTGAAAACAAGTCCATTTCACACCCAAATGGGTTTCGACCACTTACTATCAAGGCCAAAGTTGAATAAAGTCCCATAGATATATGCTTCAGGCCCGGGGTGGGGAGCGGTTGAAAAACACCCCTGGGCTTTCCCACAATGGTTTTTGCCCGGCACAACCGGCACTTCTTTTCAGTATGCTTCAACTTCGCCTCGTATTCCCATCCCACAAGTATTGGTTTATGACTGGTGTGCCAGGTTTCAGGCTAACCCCTGTGTCCAGATGCTCTGGCAATCATGGCACGTTAGCAAAACCCATGCATCTCAAAAAATATGTGGAATATAATTTCTGTATCTTTAACCCACAGTCAACTGTGATTTCTGTACTCATAGGTTTTGGTTTTTGTGGTTTTTGTAACCAATGTCCCACTATAACGGTCGGATCCTCGACGGTGCATGGCTCTAGGTACCCCTGGGGCTTCACCCCCCTCTTTCTTGCAGGTTGACTGCACTTTTGTTACCGTCCAAGTATGACTGTTCCAGCATAAACTAGTCTGAAGAGGTGTTTGTAATTCCCCGGTGCGCACTACCTTTCCTCTGCATTGATAACTTGATTTTCAGTCTGAATCACTTCACCTTCCCCAGCCACTCTGATCCTCATTGAACTGTGGTTGTGTTTGCCATGCATCCAGTGCCCACTGCATCACATTGGACGCACCATCCTTGAAGTACTGCCCCTCTCCATAGCCTCCTGGGCACTCAGCGCCTTGAGAAACCCGACTACTGGAATTCTAACACGTATTCAAATATTGGAGCGTGATCCCTGCTCCATTGCCATCAGCTGGCTTGGCTTCTGTTCCCGAAATGGGTCTTCAAACCTGGCCATCAAGAACCATCATAAAATCTTTGCAGGACTTTGCAGTCCGCCAAGCTCCACTGTCATAGCGTTGAACTAGCCAGTCGGCCGCCCTCCCCCTTCTCCAGGTGTATTGGTAACCCATCTCACTTGGCAGCCTCATCCGGAAAAGTAGCTCCCATCCCTCAGGTGTCCCTGAGACCTGGATAAGAGTATTGCAATAAAACTGAGGTGCAACCCATCAAACCTGATCCCAAGTTTTCTTGCAAGGGATCCTGATGGTGCCGGCCTTGGGAATGCTGGGGAAGGTTGCGGGTCCACGGGGGCTGGAGACAGTGCTCCCCGTTTATTAGTGTGGTTGTTACAGCTGCAGCTCCATCACCCTCACCAAGTCCCGCTATCCAGTGTTCCTCACGGCACTCATTCACTTCAGCTAAAGCGGTCTGACGTCTTGTATTTGTTCCCCCCTAGTTCTACTGTTATTCCCAATCCTCCCCTTCCAAGGGCCAAGATCAAGGGTGTCTGCAGCCCCCACCGGCCAGATGAACAGCCTACCAGCAAGTTGTCTCTCCATGTTCGGATAGGTGCGGGTGGGTTCTAGGAGGACCACACATCTTTCTCAGTTGTGAAAGGCCTAGAGTCCCACGCAGCCTCCCTTGCCTCCTTAGGCGGGTTCCCCTGCCTGTAGCTGTCAGCTGAGACATTTCCCTGGGCCTCTCCTCTCCGGTTTGTGTTTCGGAAGGTCACTCTGGTGCTGAATGCTTTTGCATTGTCCCGATTTTTTCTGAGTCGCAGCTTACTATAGAAAAGTGCTCAGGCCCTGGCACAATACCCCTGGTGAAAGTAAAACAGCGTTCTATGAAAGATTCCCAGAGTCAGTTAATTCACAGCCTCAGCTTTTAAACTGGCTGCCAATCTCAGCCAAAATTGCATACCCGTATATTAACACCCCATCATCCACTGCCCCTCCCTAGCAAAGCGTGAAAGTATATTCTCCCTTTTCCCACAGCCCATTCTCCACCTGAGCCCCATTACCATCCTTCTACCCGCTCTAACCTTCCTCCCTATGCTACCAGACGTTGAGCACAGGACTCAAGGCTTGTAACAAGCCATCTGTTTCACGCGCCATACTACTGCAATCCTCACTATATTATTCTAAACCTCTATATTGCTATTTCAAAGAATTCTAACACTATTATCTCCAGCATACTTTATATTATTTTGATAGAATCCCTAACTTCGAATATGATATATGGGCATTAAGTCACAGGGACTGATTTTTGTCCCAGTTGTTGTTGGTCTTGTTATGAGATTGGGCCCATCCTTAAATGTACACCATGTGTTGAAAAAACTTTCAAAGCTCCACTGGCGCCTCTTCATCAGGCAAAGGGGTAAACAATTTAATAAGGGAGATATTTGTATACTGTAAATGTATGAATGCTAGTTCGTCTCAGGCCTGCATTTTGTCCAGATGGTTGGGTCGTGGTGGTGTTCTGAGTTACTGGAGCCCCAATGCACAGAATACATTGCAAGCTTTCCCAGCTCCCACTGGCTTCTTCATCACTGGTTGTGTGTGTGAGTTGTGGTGCCTTCAAAGTCATTCCGACATGTGTAGCAACCTAAGGGATTTTAAGGGACTTGGTCCGTTAAGATTTGGTCAGAGGGGTTTGCGTTTCTTACCCGACGCAGGTGGTGACCAGATGTCCTAACACAAGGCGGACCGGCCACCATGAAATGCAAGAAATTCAAGAACAAACTGTAGGACAGAAGGCAGTACCAAAGTCAGAACAAAATATAAATCTGTTGTCTGTAACAGATCACACTCTTGCAAAACACTGAATATCTTGCTTTTGATGTGAACTTAGTCTTTTCCAGAGGTAAACTGTTAGCTTATTCACAGCGCCTTCTTGGACCTATATTTTTTTTCTAATTTTATTTATCCAGCTTTCTCCCAATTCTGATACCCAAGGGCAGCAGAGTATGATTTTAAAAAAAAGAAAAAAGAAAAAAGATCGAGAAAAACCTTAACCCCACAGTGAAATGCATGGACAATATTAAAATACACAGGACTCTGTGGGTCAATCAGCAAATACACCATGTATGTGTTGCATATTAAGTAAACTCGATTTTTCTAGAAGCTGGAAATGGAACAATGGGTGTAAGTCTAACAAATAAAAAAACATCTTAAAGTAAGCATGAGACTCTGACTTTTACCAGAAGTTAGTTAAAAATGGAGTACTTACAGGCTGGTCTCATTGTCGTTTATAGTACTTTATGCCTGTTCAGTGGGGGATTTTGCTGCATTTGCAGTGGCCGTTGTTGTTTGTGTTGTGTGCTTTGAAGTCCTTTCAACTTATGGCAACCCCAAAGCTAATCTATCATTGAGTTTTCCTTGGCAGGATTTATTTCAGAGATGTTTGCCCTTGCCTTCCCCTGGAGGGTGAGGCACCTGTAACTTGCCCAAGATTAAAAATGGGCTTCACTGACGAGTCGGGATTCAAACCCCTCGGCCTCACAATTCATAGCCAGCATTCAGACCCACTTTAATGACACAGGCTCTCAAAGTGACCTTTGTTTAACATTAAATAAATATATGTTTGGTGACATGATTAAAGCACAATTAATCAGATAATCAGATTAAAACAATGAATAAGAAAAATTTGGCAAGCATATTGAAAGGGAGTGATTACAGCAAACCCCCACCATTAAAAGTATTTTAAGGAGCAGACAATTAATTATAAAATGCCAGAAGAAGAAGGTATTTGTTGCTTTAGGAGGGGAATCGTTTAGCCTCCCTGAGAAAGGAGACCCCCAACCTGGAGTAACCACCAAGAAGCGTCAAAACTCAGGTGCACCTCTAGGGAGCCTTTGAACACGACATGGTATGATAACCGTCTTCACACTATTTGCCGCAACTGGTATTGGGATGGCATTTCTTGGCCCTAGTACTAGAACAACAGTGGGTGAATCTATGCCCTATTGTTTTCTCTTTTTATATATCTTTGCTTAGGAAGGAAGAAATTGAGATCAAGATGCAGAAGAGTGAAGACAGGAAAGAAGTGCTGTCCTAAGAGCTGAAGATGGTGCGAGACGATAAAGCGAAAATGGCACAGTATTTCGTACGTGATTTCATAGAACTGGAACCGAATAACCGTCTCCCTGCAACAGTTATGTCATCTTTGAAATCCCTTCTTTTCAACTCTAGAATGTTTGTACAGTGGCCCTCTGTATCCCAGATGCTTTCTCCATCGGGACTTAACAAAGGGGGGGGCTCTTGGGGTCCGGACCCCCCTTCCATTAGAAACACTGCAAGGTTTGTGCTGTATGGTCAACGCACCCAGCCCACCCATATAATTGTCGGCAACTAGTCGGACCCCCCTTCCCAACAATCCTGTCTACGTCCTGCATCCCTTGCATTAAGAGGACACAGCTGTGAAAAACATTCCATACAAATATAAATTCCAAAAAATCAAGTCTTTATTTTTGCCATCTTATCATAAGGGCTATCATTTTTAATGTCGCTATTGTATATTATGGGAAGCGAGTATCAAGGATTTTTGTATCCACAGTGGATTGTGGCAACAAAAACCCCTAAGTACCAAGGGCTCATTGTATAATTCTACTGTAAAATAATATAACGACTAGACTAAGCTTATGGAAAATACTCAAATATATCCCTGATTAAAAGCTTAAAAACAATTTAAAACAGAATAAGGTGCTATACAGACTCTCCCAGTGGGTGGCCCTGCAGCCCCTATTTACTTTGAAAGATAGGGCTTGTTGGCCTGCAATGGCATTTCCGCAGCCGCAAAAAAAATAAGGAGCTGCAAAAAGTCGTTCCTTTCTGCGCACGGAAATGGGCACCATAGTCACTGTGTGTTAACCAGCAGCTTTCTGCACTCCTTTGTTGCGGTGTCATTGGACGTAGATCCGAGGAGTGCGTTTGGGGATACCTCCCCCTGTGGTGAGGCGCCACGGCCCTATACCAGCATGGGCAGAAGCGGGGCATGCATGGTGCAGACACCTGCCCCCACCTGCCACCATGTCGGCCTTTTGACGTCTATACCAGCCCCTAAAATCTAATTTTCTTAATTAGGGTTTTAAAACTACAACAGTACAACGTGAGTAGTCCATTTGAAAATATACAGTCTACTTGCATATAAATCATAGAATATAGCGTCTGGAGAAGAAAAACAAAGGGCCCATTCCAGTCCCACAACCTTCTGCCATTAGTAAACACAGAATCAAAGCACTCCTGACAGATGGACATACCAGCCTTTCTTTAAACAAACTCACAGATGAGAAAGAGACTCTTATCATTCTCCAAGGCAAAAAGCTCTCAATGTTGAAAAGCTCTTACAATCACGAAAATTCTTCCTAATGTTTCGGGAAAATCCTTTTATTGTCGTTTGTAACTTTCCTTGGGTAGCACCATGCAGAGACTATTACATAGTTTTTATGGGAGATAAAGCCATGAAATGACTCTCGGCCAATCTGCCAGATATGCTATACCTCAGGAAAGGGTGAAGATTGATACCACACAATAACTTGACCCTGAAGGTTTGGACCAGTCTAGGGATTTGTTAGTTTACCGTCTATCCCGTTGCCACATTCACTCCATGATGAGATGACAAGCTGGCTCTCGGAGCTTGCGGTGTCGGCGTCTCCCAAAGCTTATTGTCATGGGGAACTAACTATTCATTTGAGGAACAGTTAATGAGCTGACAGGTGCCTGCAGCTGGTAGTAATGAATTCCAATGGCAGCCATGGGTCTGTCCAAATAGTCTCGGGTCCAACACCCTGTGCTGGCTACTAAAAATTGATGTGGTTTTAATTACGGAATCAGGAAATCCATTGGCAAGATGTAAAATTATTCCCTCTGGCCTTGTATCATGGAAATGGATCCTTTTGTGTCAGGTGAGGATAAGGTATTACCAGACCCCCTCACGGTGTGGCGGACATTTCCGAATGGTCCACACGCAGGCTGATGGAACCCAAACGGTTCCATTGAATGAAGCCCTAGCGGGCTATATGGTTGGGAACGCTGGCATTTATGTTTGATGCCTTGGTTGATACCTGGAATAACGGTCCTACCAGGGCTATCGACGACGCATCGCTCCTGCGCTCTTTCCAGCCTACTTACTAAAAAACCATGGTACACTGAAGGATCTTGTAAACTGAAGCGTCCCGAGCAACGGATTATTAGAGGCCGTGGCGAAACATCAACCGTTTATCCGACAAGACACTCACTGAAATCCTATTGAAGTTTTATGGAGTGGCAAAGCTGCAGCAAAGAATCCTTCTATGCTGCACGAATGCATCCACTGAGTCTGTCCCGCAGAAGCTGTTTCGGGTGCGTCTAAAAAGCTAATTCATCCGTCTCCCATCTAACGTAGTATTTGAACCAACTCACGCCTGCTGTGATGCTCTTTAATATTTTTTTCGTGGATAAAAAATCTCTCGGATAAGGGGTATGCTCTGGCGGCCTGGCATTATAGGAGAGGGAAGAGAAGATATCCCAGTGACTCTGTGGACCTTTTAGACGGGTCATTTTGAGTTTATAAATGTGATGAAGTGGACAGACTCTTGGATGTGTCAGGCGGCGCCGTGTCTCTCCTCCTTGCCCCTCCTGGTTGCTCCGCCAGGGAGGGGATGCAACAAACATTACTAAAAGCTATAATTAATGCATCCCTCAGGGAGGGAAGATATTCCATCCACAAGTAAAGCAGCGTCATTAGACCGCTTTTGAAAAACCTCCCTGGATCCCCTGTGAGAAAAAATTATAGACCAGTCTCATCTTTTTAACCTTTTTGGGCAAGGTGAGCAAGAGGGCCTTCCAGCTCCAAGCTGGTCGTGGATAAGCCGATTATCTAGAGTCATTTCAAAATGGTTGCGGGCGGGATACGGAGTTGAAGACTGCCATGGTCGCCTTAGTCGCTGATTCTCCGTCTGGGACATAGACAGGAAGTGGACCCTGCTGTGCTCCTTGGACATCTCAGCAAGCATTTGATTACCATAGCCCATGGTATCGTCGGAACACCTGAGGAGTTAGGTATTGGGGGGCACTGACTGGCACTGTCAGTGGTTTCCATTCCCTAACTCTCAGGCAAGATTCCAGATTGGTGGATGCTGGGGGACAGCTGCTCTTCCAAGAGAGAGTTGACATCTGGCGTCCCTCAGGGGGCCATTATGTCCGCCCCATGCGTTTCAAACATTTACATAAGCCACTAGAAAGATCATCCAGAGACATGGGGTGGCGGTGTCATAGTACGCTGATGACACCCAAGTTATTTCTCGATGTCCCCCGACTATTGCAGTGACTAGGGATGGCCATCGCGTCCTCTGGATGCCTGTCTTGGATTGGTAAATGGATGGGGCTTGGATGAGGGGGGGAAAACAAATTCAGACTGAATCCCAAGAGAAACTGGAAGTCTGTCACCCGTCCTGGATGGGTTCACACTTCCCATAAGAACAAGGTTCGGGCAATTTGGGAGTCTCCGGGATCCGGCCTTAACAATTGACATCCAAATAGATGTGACGGCCAAGAGTGCTTGGTATCATCTTTGGTTGATAATCCAACTGCGTCCCTACCTGGACTGAAAGACCTTGAAGCAGTGGTACTTGCACTGGTAATCTTTCGTTAGATTGCACAATGCGCTCTACTTGGGGCTACCAACTTGTACCAAATGTAGAAGCGCTTCAATTGGTTAAAATGCAGCAGCCAGATTTGGTCATTGGGAACATCTAGGTTTGACCATATAATAATATAATAATAATATAATATAATAAGAATAAATAATAATAATAATAATAATAATAAATTGTTTATTTATTAACCCAACTAACCGCTTTTCCCAAGATCAAAGCCCCCGGGGTTTTTGTACAAGTGTCAGTAAAGAACAGTCGTAAAACAGTACCCCACAATCCATAGTAAAAATACACATAAAACGAATTAAAAAATCAAAAGCAATAGTTTTAAAAAAAACATACAGTAATAATGTTAAAATCATGAATATCAAATACGTCAAGAGTCAATAGGGGAAAGAGAATCTTAGAAGGGAATTGGGAGGGTAGGCTGTAGGAAGAGGGTGGGTTTTTAATGCCGTTTTAAGCTTCTACTGTTCCACTAGGCGGAATCCCTCAGGTAAGCTTCCACAGAGAAGGTGGCTACGCCATAAGGCCCTTTGTTGAGTAGGTCCGCCAGTCTCACCTTAGGGTGAGTGAAGTAACAGTGTTTTTCCGTAGTCCTGAGAGTGCGGGGAGGATTATGCAGGGAGAGGCGTTCCCATCAAGTAACCGGGCCCAAACCATTTAGGCTTAAAGGTGATTGTAAACGGCAACACTTTTTGTACGGGGACCGGAAATAAATGGCAGCCAGTGTAAAGATTTTTAAACAGTGGTAATATGGTCGGACCTCGCTGTCCCGTGATTAACCTGGCTGCTGCATTTTATCAATGGAAGTTTCCCGAACCACTGATACAAAAGGTAGCCCCATGTAGAGCGGCATTGGCAGAAATCCAACGAAGGTTAACGCAGTGCATGTACTACTAACATTTTCTAGGTCCCCGCAGAATCGCAGACAGGGACGTAGTTTGGCGTTCAGCCGAAGCTGATAACCCAGCACTCCTGCACATCGCATCTCTTGAAATGATAAATGTAGGGAGGATCCAGGAGTACGTACTCTCCCAAACTACAAACACTTTGGTCCCCGTAGGGGAAGTTTAATCACATCAGGACAGGATGCAAATTCCCTGCGCAGGCACACATCTGAAATCGTCTTCACTGCTGCTGATTAGCTCGATGCAATATAAGGGGGTTGGGTATTACCTTTAAAAGCCTAAATGGATCAGGGCCCGAGGTTATTTGCAGAGCGCTTCTCCTACATAATTGCCCCACACTCTAAAAACACTGGGAGTTCTTACTAGAATATTAATAGAAACCAGGGTAATGACAACTCACATAAGCATTCACTGACGCGGCCCCAAGATGATGGAATGACCATACCGGAAAGAGATCCATCGCATTACTATTAACTACCTTAGAGGCGCTAGGAAGGCACTCAAAATGGATCTCGTCTGTGGGCTATCCCTAAGTCGATATAAAAGGTTAATGAACAACTGCTCTCCATGACTCTGATTGTTGGCTAAGGGACAAATTGTAATGTTTAGAGAATAATAGGAATTCTGGTAATTCAGTGTTAGTATTTTATTGTTGTATTGATGGTAAATTGTACTATGTCTTTTAAGGTTATAATCCCGCCTCGATACGTGGGAGAAGGCGGGAGGTATAAATAAACTCTATCTCTCTCACCAACATCC
>NC_056523.1:20915566-20916675 GCF_019175285.1 Sceloporus undulatus | reverse complement strand
TCACAAACTACAAACCCCAGAATTTCATAGCATTGAGCCATGGCAGTTAAAGTGGTATCACACTGTATTAATTCTATAGTGCAGATGCAGCCTAAGCTGTTTTGGAGGGTGAAGATCCATTGTGTCCTGCTGAGAAAGTGTTTTTGTACATCTTGAAATCTTATGTCTCATCTGCAAGCCTGCTCATATCCCTCCTGTTTTTCATAGATGACTCTTTTTGGTAACATTAGGGTCTACTCTTTCAAGACCCAGCTTTCTGTTTCTGACCAATTTCATCAGGTAATCCTAACTACTAGAACCATGGAAGGGAGGAGTCAAAATTTTTCAACAAAGTGCAAGCCATATATCCAAGAGCAAAATTCCTCTGTGCCCACCCAATATCATTTATTGCTTAACCAGAGCTTGGGAAAGTGTGTCATATGGGTTAGGGAATTCTTGGAACTCTAGTGCAAAAATGCCTTTCCCAAGCTCTATTCTTGCAATTATTCTCTGCCATTACCCATACTCTCTCCCTTGTACTTAGCTTTCAAAGCCTCAACCACTGGTAGAGGGTAGCATCCATGTCGGTGGCACACTGAATCCACTCCCATAGCTCCTTAAAAGTTCAGACTAAAACTCAGAGTGGATTATCTTGGAGCCTCATTGGTGATGGAAGCCACCAGGCTCCCTTTCTCCTGCCTCTTAGCCCCATTACAGGATTTTCGTCCACCATTAGTTCATTTCAGCATGAACTTTTATGTTACCCACAAAATCTCATGCTAAAATAAAAGAATCATAGTTCCAAAAGTGCTGCTGGATCATTTGCCCCCATCTCCTCTTTCCATTTTTGGCTAAATCAGACCAACACAGCTATCTCTTTGAAAACTATAGAGAGACTATATTGTAGTGGTGCCCAAAGTTTGGTCCTCAAGATGTTTTTGGACTCCAACTCCCAGAAGCCCCAGCCAAATTGGCCAACTGTCAGGAATTCTGGAAGCTAAAGTCCAAAACATCTGGGTGATCAAACTTTGGGAATCACTGTGATAGTGTCTCATGCATCTGAGGAAGTAGACTAAGTCTACGAAAGTTCAAGATACCAACTTCTCTCTTTCAATTAATCTCAAAGGTGC
>NC_056523.1:20909078-20915541 GCF_019175285.1 Sceloporus undulatus | reverse complement strand
AGCCTAGAGAGGAAGAAATTATGTGTAAAATTAATTATGGTAGCCAGAGAAGAGCAGAAGTACATTGAATGAGTTGTAAAGACAAGATATTGTTTATGCCTTGGGAGGGTGCGTGTTTTTGGTCTGCTTAATGTGGTTATAATTAAATATTAAGTGATATTAACTAATTAAAAAACAGAAATGCAATTTAGGCATCCAAAGGCAAGGGAAAGGAAAAATTAACCAGACTATGCAAAGACACTAAATGTAGGAATTCTAGGTTGTAAATGATTTTCAGTGTCTTACTTTGCGATGCTGGAAATTTGGGGACTGAAGGGAAACTTCAGTGTGGGGAGACAACATGATGATCGGTGGGACTTTTGTTCTCTTCTCCTCTGCTGGTACTTAAAAGATCATTATTTCAGCAGCATCGGGAACAAAATGTAGGAGTTGATTCCCAAGCAGCAGAACAACATGGAAGCACCACCTGCCATTTGCCGACCTCCAAACGACCAGCTCAGTGATGATCTGCTGCAGCTCAAATAGATGTGTTCAGAGAGACTGAACATATAACTATATAAGAAGGCCTAGACACCCCTTTTCTGGGACATTCCTGCATAGCCAATTCTGTCCAGGAGGAACTCCAGAACGTCCCCCATTTGAGCAGGGCCTAAGAAGCCATGAGTTACGTTTAGAGGAGTGTTTGTAGGCTTTATTCGTCCTTTAACTTTTTCCTTGAATGCCCCATGCCTTTGTGGTGCCTTATCCAGCCAAGCCTGTCGGAGAGTGCTGGGAGAGGCAGCCCCCAACCCAACCGTTGGAGGATGCTGGGGAGGACAGTCCCCATTCAAGCTTACTGGGGACGCTGGAGGATACTAGGCGAGGCCGTCACTGGAGAATACATGAGAGGCAGTCCCCACCCCAAGCTCATGGAGGATGCTGCCTCACATGCATTCATGACCGTGCCGTCACAGGGGCTCTCCCTGCTGGGCCTGACCTTGTAGTCCTGGGCGGCCTCCTCGATGGGAGCATGGGGTGGGCCCCTTGTGGGCGCGGGACTCGCGGCAGATGACGCAGACGGGGCTCTCGTCCTGCTCGCAGAAGAGCTTGAGGGGCATCCTGGTGCTTCTGGCAGAGGCCTGCCCCGGCCGCCAGCGAGGAGGCCCGCCTCCAGCCGCAGCCGCTGGCCACCTCCACCACGTTGCCCAGCCCCGTTGGCCTGAAGCTCCGCTTCCCCGCGACCAGCGCCGGCAACTGCGGGCAGGAGGTGTTCTCGTCCTCGAGCGGCCCCCAGCACTGCGCGATGCAGGCCTGGCAGAAGTTTGGCCGCAATCGATGGAGACCGGCTCCCGGAAGTAGCTCAGGCAGATGGAGCAGGTGATCTCCCGCTGCAGCGTCTCCAGGGGGCTCTCGAGGAGGCCATGGCCGGAAGCCAAGGCGCCCGAGAGGCCGAGCCAGGAGAGAGAGGAGGAAGAATGGACTATTATGGAAGCAAACAGAGCCACAGCAGCAGCCGCCCCCGCTCCCCGCCGCCTGGCTTCCGGCAGGCACCCCATTGGCTGAGAGCTGGAGGGAGGAGCCAACAAAGGGACACCCCTCCCCCTCCTTTTGTAAGAGTGAAAAAAAATACGCATAAAAGCACACAAAAACCGCAGAGATATTGTATTTACTATTCTGCAATACAGAAAAAGATTTTATTTCTATATATCTAATCTTTTAGTTACAATATCCCTCTTTTCCTTCTTTGCATCACTTGTAAAAGGTGGCCAGAATTTAAAAACATTTTTATAGAGTTTTCTTTTACTAAGCCTCAACTATATTTCTAAATGATCAGCTGAAGTTTTACTTCAGTGCTAGAAATGTGGGGACTGAAACAAAATTAAGATAAAGCATGGGATTTGGTTTAAAGCCGTCTAACTGGAAGCTGGGCCTCACAGAATATTGAAAGGAAAAATATCCCTTGCTTAATTGTCTCTCAATTATATAACTTTTCTGTCTTCAGAAACAAGTTGCCACTCATGTAAAGGCTCTGAAGGAAAGGAGAGAGAAGCTGAAGGAGTCAAAAGAAGATTTGGAGTGCAGAAGCCAAGCTGATCAGGTAGGGACTTCCCTCTACTGCCAGGGAAGAACATGGAGGAGATACCTGTTCTTTTAATTATTGGAGTGAAGGATATGTGACTCTTAGGAAACCTCATTCTGTCTGTCCTTAGGATATAGATACACCCCAACACAGTTGTCTTCAATCTGGTACCGTCCAGGTATATTGAATTACAACACTCATTCTTCCTTAACTGGTATGGGCAAGTGGGAAGTTGTAGTCCAGTATATTCAGAGGATTCCAGGTTAGAGAAACCGCCTCCTTTTACTGTTCTTGTGGATAAAAGAAAGGGACAGGGGAATTCCAGTGGACCCTTGTTATACGCTGGGGTTTGGTTCCAAGATCCCCCATGTATAACAAAATCCATGGATGCTCAAGTCCCATTAAATATAATGACCATATAAAAAAATGGAAAATCAAGGTTTGATACTTGAAATTTATACTTTTTTTGGAACATTTTCAAGCCGTGGATGCTTGAATCCATGTATAAAAAATCCATGTATAAGAAGGGCCGATTGTATAACCATAAAATTGAGCTCTCTTAAGGAAAGATGGGATATTAAATAATTATTCCATAAGTACAGTTAGATGAGCCAGCATGGTGTAGTTGTTTGAACTTTGGGCTATAACTCTGAGATCAGGATTCGAAACCCTGTTTGACCATGGAAACTCACTAGGTGACCTTGGGCGGTCACACACTCACAGCCCCAGGAAACCCTTAGTGTTTCCACAAAGAAGAAATGACTTGAAAGCACATAACACCAGCAAAGTACAGTTGGACTGAGCTGTTGGCCATGTGATAGTTTTACCCCAGGGACTGGCAGTTTATAACCCTCCAAATGTTGTATCCTGATTCTCTGGGCTTTTTAAACAAATAAACAGTTGGCTCAGAGCAAATGGAGCTTGTCTCCTAACTATTTTCTGTATTGTGATTTTCATCAGTCCAGAGCTTTTCTTGCATTCTGGATATGGATAAAGAATATTACAACCCTCACTATTTTTAGTAGTGTCTTTAAACCACAGCCACTAAATGTTGTGGTGGGACCTTATGATGTAGCACTGCTAAAGCTAAGCAGCTACAAACCTGATGATAAACTGTAAGATGCCTTATGTGGGAGTAGGTTATGTGAGCAAAATAAATTGCTTTGTATTAATATTATAATTAGTATATATTTAATAAAATTAACTATGTATTTAGTATTCAGAGAGATAGCCATACTAGTTGGTTTTAGCATAAAAAGCCCTAAGTGGTCCATTAGCACCTTTGAGACTAACTGGGAAGAAGAGATTTCTGGCATAAATTTTCTTAATTTGATGGAGCAGTTGTCTCAAAGGTACTATCAGCTTAGAAGTTTACTGTCTTGCTTACACTTATGAAAATAAATACATGTTCCATTGCTCTCAGCTCTCAGGTGACCTGCAGGTGTACCTGGCATCTCCAGCACCACGATGCCTTATCCTGTCTAGGGTATGACCAGTATGAGAACATCAGGATTTTTTCAACCATGTGTGTGTTTTTCCATCTTGGCTTGCCCATCCCCTCTGTTCTTTGTTCCAGGATGATGTTCAAACTGAGAAGCAAAAGGTGGAAGTTGAATTTAACCAAATCCACGAGTTTCTGGAAAAAATCGAGCGCTTTCTGATTATCATGTTGAAGAAATTTGACAAGGAGATTGTTCAGAAGAGAGACGGAGTCGCCACCAGACTGTCTGAGGAAATTGATCGCCTGGATGCCTTAATCACTGAAGTAGAGGAAAAGTGTCAACAGCCTGCAAGTGAATTCCTGCAGGTGAGATTGACACAGCGCTCCCTGGTTTTTGGTGCATCATGCATGGAAGTCTATATGGAAACCCAATGTGGAGTAGTGGTTAGAATGTTCTATTGTGGCTTAGGAGTTCCAGGTTCAAGCCTACACTAAGATGCAAAGTGCATCATCATCATCCCTCATTTGTGTGCCTTTTTTTCTAGGATAAACCATGCTCAAAGCATCTCACAACCCTAGGGCTCTGTAAGAAGTTGCTAGTGGTTATATGAGAGATTGTGACTTGGGGGGGAGGCATTTCTTTTGAGCTGTAGATATAATATGTTTTATACAAGGGTTTCCTGAGACTGGAAAATTATGTCCAGGGTTACTTTAGGGTAAAAGGGTTGAAAGGGGCTGCAGGCAACTGTCTCTCTCAAATCATATGCATACTATTTGTGCAATAAAATTAAACAATTCACTTAGGACTCATATGAGGGCCTAACAACATATATGTAGAAACACAATCTAGATAGCAGCAAAAATCAAACTTCTTTATCCAAGACTAAATGTTGTCTTGTGCAGCAACCCATGATTTCTGATGCCTCCAGCACGAAGTAGTAGTAGTAGTAGTAGTAGTAGTAGTAGTAATAATATATTTATATCCTGCCTCTCTGTGGAACACAACTGGTAAGGACTGAATTCCTTTGCTCATCATACACTGGGCCCCCTTGGGTCAGTCATTTTCTTTTAGCCTGGTCTATTTTATAAGGTTGTTGAGCAAGAGCCATGCATGCCTTTAGCTCACTGGAAGAAAGGGTTACTATAGATAGAGATACTACAAAAAAGTATCTAAACACATAGACTGTTACAGTGCCTTGTTTAGATTGCCACCTGCCCTGATCCTATAGGTACATACCATACATACTCTACTGTTGAGGGTAGATTTTGGGGCCAAAATTATGGATTTTGCCATGACCCATGAATAGGTCGAGGGTAAAACTTGGAGCCTCCTTCAGTTTGTATGCTTACAGCAAGAAAGTCCAACGCTGATTTCAACTGGTCAGCGGAGGCACAAGAGAGTCTGTTTGTTTATTTAAAAGGAATTAATCACTCAAGATTCTTTCTGTTTGGTGCAAGAGAAAAATAAACTATATTGGATCTCTGTTTGTCTAACTGCAGTTAATCACTCAGGACTCTTTCTGCTTGGCTCAAGAGAAAAAGAAACTCTTTCACCACATGCGGAAATCTGAAAGAGCTGCTATCACATTATCATACTGACCTGTAAATAAATCATCCTGAGATTTTGGAGTCCATGTTTGAGCATAAATTTTTAGACTTATAGATGAGTATACCGTAGATTCTTAGGTTTGAAGGTCTCAAGTGAATTATATGTCTAACAACCCAGCTGGGTGCAGAGATGGAGGTATCTGAGAATATTAAAAGCAATATATTGTTTTAGACTTCAGGGCTACAAGAGCTACTTCTGTTTGCTTAGTAGAATACCAAGATCAACCCAACAGACCCTGACACAAAATGCATAAACTTGGAATTCAAGTAATCTGATCTCAGGAGTATGTCCAGTAAGAGAATGAATAGAATGGAATGTCCATTCACAGAAAAAGTCCACTCATGGCTACACTTAGCATTCTTCATGGAGCAGGGAGGGGTTATTTTGAAGTAACTATTTTTAAACAATTGAGACTTGGAAATCTTTGCTGATCTACTGCAAGTCTTCCAGATCTGTGTACCCCTTCTGGAGAGGCATGATGCAGCTCAGAACCTGGAATTTTTGTAAAGATCTTAAGAATTACAGTTGGCCTTCAACTTTTGTAGGATTTGCTTATTCCCTAGTTTGTAGCTGCTGCTTAACTAGCAGTGCAGCTGGTTAACTAGTCTAAGCAGCAGCTACACTACACTTAACACTGCCCCTTCAGTGACAGGTAGTTCATGCTATACATGGTGGCCTTGTTCTCCCTTTTCCTGCGGCCTGGGTCGTACTGGTGGTGGTGATGGGGAGTCATGGTGGGAGTTGCTCCTGGGGGCCACTGGCTCTGCCCTCCTCCTCCTGTTCCCATACTTGCTCCACAGCACTCTTCAGCCATGACTTTCAAGACCTTGCAAGTGGTGGGCAAACGAAGTCGTTGGGATGGCTCTGTTCTTTGCAGGACAAAGAGGAGGAGGGGTCACCATCACTCCTCTGGGAGCGAGATCTATCCCTAGAAACGCCCTATATCTGAGAGATTTTACAGAGCCAGGACAGAAGCAGCTTGTCCTCACCCTCCTCTTTCTCTCTGTCTCCTTTCCCACCAATAGCCTTGGCCCATTACTCCTTTTACCACTTTAGCACCACATTCTTCTGCCTCACTTCAAGGCTACCTCCACCGGACCTTGATTGGTTTTCAAGCCTTCCTTTCCCCTGCCTATAAGGTGGAGACATGGGTGCCACAGCTGCTCCAATATGCCAATAATATACATTGTGAAATAAAGCTTAACTTCAGAGTCATATGAACATGCATTCAAAAATGTTACTTCAGTCAGTACCAATGCCAGTATCTTGCACAGGTCAACAGCACAGAAATACTTATCAGCTCCATTTCCAATACTTGTCTCATTCAATCTGAATTGTTCCCCCCCCCCCCCCC
>NC_056523.1:20892819-20908978 GCF_019175285.1 Sceloporus undulatus | reverse complement strand
AAATCCAATTCACCAGACACTGAATTAATCAACCTTTTTACTGGAAAAGGACTCACATATTTTGACCCTAATTTTTTAGATGAATGTCTGGTCTTTAAATGCTTTGTGGATAAATAAACTCTTCTACCAGGTTGTATGTTCCATCCTGGGTTTCTCTTTGGTCATCAGATTTTTAATATTCTTTCTTTGCCCCCTCCAAGGCAGTCTCAATCTTAGGCCAAGCATCTTTGAGCTTTGTAATCCATTGTGTCACTGAAACCAACTCATCTGGCTCAGAAGGCATAGACGGCAAAAGCTTAGGTTCATAACCATACAGTATTTCAAAAGGGGAATGTCCAGTACTCTGATTGACAGTGCTATTAAAAGCCACCTCGGCGTGGGGCAGTAGGTCATACCAGTCATCCTGTACATAGTTAATGTAACACCTCAGGTAACTCTCCAGTGAACATTTAGTTTTTTCAGTCTGACTGTCACTTTGGGAATGATGGGATGTACTCAAAGCCACTTCTACTCCTAGTTTCCTCTGTAGCATCTGCCAGAACTGCGAAATGAAGGTACTCCCTCTATCACTCACTATTTTGTCAGGTATCCCATGATGCTTGTAAATATTGGCTATGAACAAATCCACCAGTTTTGTTGCATTAGGGAGTCCTTTACATCCCACACAATGTGTCTGTTTGGAAAACAAGTCCATCACCACCCAAATGGTGTTTCGACCCCTACTATCAGGCAAGTTTGTAATAAAGTCCATAGCTATATGCTTCCATGGGCCCCCAGGGGTGGGGAGCGGTTGCAACAACCCCCTGGGCTTTCCCACCAACGGTTTGGCCCTGGCACATACCGGACAATTCTTTACGTATGCTTCAACTTCGCCTCGTATCCCATCCCACCAGTATTGTTTTCTGATGGTGTGCCAGGTTTTCAGGTAACCCCTGTGTCCAGCTGCTCTGGCATCATGGCAAGTTTGCAAAACCCTGCATCTCAAACTCTGTGGAATATAAATTTTTGTATCTTTAACCCACAGTCCCTGTGAGTTCTGTACTAATAGGTTTTTGTGGTTTTGTAACCAACTGTCCCCCTCATAGGCCTGTCGGATCTCTAGGTGCATTGGATCTAGGTCCCCTGGGGCTTCACCCCCCCTCTTTCTTGGGTTGACTGCACTTTGTTACCGCCAAGTCTGACTGTTCCAGCATAAACATAGTCTGTAAGAGGTGTTTGTCCTTCCCCCGGTGAGCACTACCTTTCCTCTGCATTGATAACTTGATTTCAGTCTGAATCACTTCAGCCTCCCCAGCCAATCTGATCCACTCACGAACTGTGGTTGGGTTGCCATGCATATGTGCCCACTGCAGCACATCTGGACGCAACCCATCCTTGAAGTACTGCACTCTCATAGCCTCTGGGCACTCGGGCACTTGAGAAACCAGACTCTGGAATTCTAACACGTATTCAGATATGGAGCGTGATCCCTGCTCCAGTGCCATCAAGCTGGCTCGGGCTTTCTTTGCCCGAAATGGGTCTTCAAACCTGGCCCTCAGAGCCATCATAAAATCTTGCAGACTTTGCAGTTCAGCAGCTCCACTGTCATAGAGTTGAACTAGCCAGTCGGCCGCCTCCCCTTCCAGGTGATTGGTAACACATCTCACTTTGGCAGCCTCATCTGGAAAAGTAGCTCCCCATTCCCTCATGTGTCCCGAGACCTGGGATAAGAAGTATGGCAATAACTGAGGGCACCCATCAAACCTGATCCCAAGTTTTCTTGCAAGCGGATCCTGATGGTGCCTGGCCCCTGGAATTGCTGGAGGAGGTGCTGGCTGTCCTACGGGGGCTGGAGACAGTGCTCCCCGTATTGGTGCTGGTTGTACAGCTGCAGCTCCACCACCATCACCAAGTCCCGCTATCAGAGTCCTCAAGGCACTCATCACTTCAGCTAAAGCGGTCTGTACGTCTTTTATTTTGTTCCCCATATGTTTCATCTGTTCATCCCAATCCTCCCCTTCCAAAGGGCCAAGATCAAAGGGGTCTGCCAGCCCCACATGCCAGACTGACAGCCTACCAGCACGTTGTCTCTCCCATGTTCGGATAGGTGCGGTGGGGTTCAGGGACCACACATCTTTCTCAGTTGTGACAGGCATAGAGTCCACCGCAGCTGCCTTTGCCTCCTTAGGCCGGGTTCCCCTGCCTGTAGCTGTCAGCTGAGCCATCCCTGGGCTCTCCTCTCCGGTTGCTGGTTTAGGAAGGTCATCTGGTGCTGAATGCTTTTGCATCGTCCCAGATTTTTGTGAGTCGCAGCTTACTATCAGAAAAGTGAATTCAGGCCCTGGCCACAATCAATCTTGGTGAAAGTAAACAGAGCTTTATTGAAAGATCCAGAGTCAGTAATTCACCAGCTCAGCTTTTAAACTGAGACTGCCAATCTCAGCCAAAATTGATATATTAAAACCCCATCATCCACTGCTCCTCCCCTAGCAAAGCGTGCAAAGTATATTCTCCACCTCTTTCCCACAGACCATTCTCCACCTGAGCCCCCACTTACCATCCTCTACCAGCTCTAACCTTCCTCCCTCTGCATACCAGACTGTTGAGCACATACACAAGGCCTCTGATAACAAGCCATCTGGTTTCACGCAGCCCTACTACATGCAATCCTCACCTATATCTATCTCTAAACCTCTATATGCTATTACAAAGCATTCTAACATCTATTATCTCCAGCATATTTATTATTATTTCTGATAGAATCACTAAATTCGAATATTGATATATGGATAAGTCACAGGCCTGCATTTTGTCCAGTTGTTGTTGGTGTTGTTCTGAGATTGGGCCAACCTAAATGTACAACACATGTGTTGAAAGCTTTCAAAGCTCCACTGGCTTCTTCATCAGGCAAAGGGGTTAAAAATAATACAGGGAGGAATTTGTATATGTATATGTATGCATGTTAGTCTCAGGCCTGCATTTTGTCCAGATGGTGGTAGTGGTGGTGTTCTGAGTTACTGGGCAGCCCCAATGCACAGAATACATGTTGCAAGCTTTCCAAGCTCCACTGGCTTCTTCATCACTGTGTGTGTGTGAGTGTGTTGTGTGCTTCCAAGTCATTTCTGACCTGTAGCAACCCTAAGGGATTTTCATGGGGCTTGGTCAGTTAAGATTTGGTCAGAGGAGGTTTGCCGTTATCTTCCCCGAGCAGGGTGACCAGATGTCCTAACCACAAAGGAGGACACGGCACCACGAAATGCAATACAGTCAAGAAAAATGTAGGACAGAAGGAAGTAAAAGCTCAGAACAATAATATAAATCTGTCTGTCTGTAAAGATCACACTCTTGCACCACACTGAATCTCTTTGCTTTTGATGTGAACTTTAGCCTTTTCCAGTAAATGTTAGCTTATTCACAGGCCTTCTTGGACTGTATTTTCTTTTCTAATTTTATACCCCAGCTTTCTCCCAATACTGAGACCCAAGGCAGCCCAGGAGTATGATTTTAAAAAAAGAAAAAAGAAGAAGATAAAACCTAAAACCACAGTGAATGACAATATTAAAATACACAGGACTCTGTGGGTCTAATAGCAAATAACCATGTATGTGTTGCATATATAGTAACTTGATTTCCGCTAGAAGCTGGAACAATGGGTGTTACACTGTCTTAACAAATAAAAAAAATCTTAAAGTTAAGCATGAGAATCTGACTTTTATAGAAGTTAGTTAAAAATGGAGTACTTACAGGCTGGTTCATATGTCGTTTTATAGTACTTTATGCCTGTTTCAGTTGGGGATTTTCTGCTGCATTGCAGTGGCCGTTGTTGTTGTTGTTGTTGTGTGCCTTCAAGTCCTTTCAAATTATGGCAACCCCAAAGCTAATCTATCATTGAGTTTTCTTGGCAGGATTTATTCAGATGAGGTTTGCCATTGCCTTCCCTTGAGGGTGAGAGACTGTAACTTGCCCAAGATCAAACAATGGGCTTCCATGACTGAGTCGGGATTCAAACCCTGGCCTCCACAATCATAGCCCAGCATTCAGACCACTTTAATGCACAGGCTCTCAAAGTGACCTTTGGTTACATTCAATAAAGTTATGTTTGGATGACATGATATTAAAGCACAATTAATCAGATAATCATATTAAAACAATTGAATTAAGAAAAATTTGAAAGCATATTTGAAAGGGAGTGCATACAGCAAACACCCACCATTAAAATGTACTTCTTCAGGAGCCAGACAATTAATCATAAAAGTGCCAGAAGAAGAAGGTATTTGTCTGCTTTAGAATGGGAATCTGTTTAGCCTCCCTGAGAAAGGAGACCCACAACCTGGGAGTAACCACAGAGAAGGTCCAAACTCAGGGGCACCTCTAGGAGCCTTTGAACAAGACATGAGTATGATAACGTCTTCACACTATTTGCCAGCAACTGGTATTGGGAGGCATTTCTTGGCCTAGTACTAGAACAGTGGGTGAAATATATCCTATTGTTTTCTCTTGTTATATATCTTTGCTTAGGAAGAAATTGAGATCAAGCTGCAGAAGCTGAAGACAGAAAGAAGTGCTGTCCAAGAGCTGAAGATGGTGCGAGAAAAGGAAATGGCACAGTATTTAGTAAGTGATTTCATAGAACTGGAAACGATAACCGTCTCCCTGCCACAGTTTATGTCATCCTTTGAAAGCCTCCTTCTTTTTAACTATAGAAGTGTTTGTACAGTTGGCCCTCTGTATCCACAGATGCTTTATCCATGAATTTAAGCAGACACAGCTTGAAAACATTCCATAAAAATATAAATTCCAAAAATCAAGTCTTTATTTTTGCCATTTATATAAGGGGCATCATTTTACTGTGCCATTGTATATTATGGGACGCGAGTATCCAAGGATTTTTGTATCCACAGGGGATTGTGGCACCAAACCCCAGAAGATACCAAGGGCTCATTGTATAATTCTCCTATAAAATAATATAAAGATAGACTAAGCTTATGGAAAATACTCAAATACTCCCTGATGTACAACAGCTTAAAACAATTTTAAAACAGAATAAGGGACTATACAGACTCTCCCTAAGGGGTGACCTGCAGCCACCTCTTTCTTTGCCAGATAGGGGCTGTGGCAACTGGCCTTTCCACAGCGCAAAAGGAGCTGCAAAAAGTGTCTCCTTTCTGCGCCGTGGAAAGGGCACCATAGTCAATGGTGCAGCAGCTTTTCTGCACTCCTTTGGTGCTGTGTCATCTGGACGTAGCTCCAGAGGAGTACCATGATACCTCCCACCATGTGGTGAGGCGCAAGGCCTCATACCAGCATGGGGCAGAATTGGGGCATGCGTTGTGCAGACACCATGCCCCCACTCTGCCCCCATGTCGGCCTTTCTTGACAGTCTATACAGCCCCTAAAATCATTTCTTAATTAGTGTTTTAAAACTACACACAGTTACAACAGCTGGAGTAGCCATGTGAAATAATACAGTCTTACTTGCGTAAATCATAGAATATAGCATTGGAGAAACCCCAAAGGGCCATCCAATCCAAAACCATTCTGCTATGTAGTAACACAGAATCAAAGCACTCCTGACAGATGGCCATCCAGCCTTTCTTTAAAAACCTCCAGAGAAAGAGACTCTTATCATTCTCCAAGGCAAAGCGTTCCAATGTTGAAAAGCTCTTACAATCAGAAAATTCTTCCTAATGTTTAGGTGAAATCCCTTTTCTTGTAGTTGTAACTTTTCATGGGTAGCCCCATGCAGAGCACATTACAGTAGTTTTGATGGGAGATAAAGCATGAAATGATCTGGCCACATCTGGCCAGATATGCTCTCCCTAGGAAAGGGTGCAGCTGATACACAAACTAATTGACCCTGAAGGCTTGGGACAGTCTAGGGATTCTGTTAGTCTACCGTCTATCCCGTTGCCTAACATACTCCCTGGCTGAGCTGACACAGCTGGTCTCGGAGCTGGTGCTGGAGTCTCCCAAGCTTCTTGTCTTGGGGGACCTCAATATTCCCTTTGAGGCCAGCTTACTAGAGCTGACAGGTGCAGCTCGGGAGTTCATGACTTCCATGGCAGCCATGGGTCTGTCCCAATTAGTCTCGGGTCCAACACATTGTGCTGGTAATACACTTGATGTGGTCTTCGTTACGGATCAGGAACATCCGTGGGCAGAGGTAAATTATTCCTCTGCTGTATCATGGATGGATCACTTTCTGGTCAAGGTGGGATTTAAGGTTATTACCCAGACCCCCCTCAGGGGTGGAGGACCTATTAGAATGGTCCACCCACGAAGGCTGATGGAACCCAAAAGGTTCCATGAAGCCCTAGAGGGATATATGGTTGGGAACGATGGCAATTCTGTTGATGCCTTGGTTGATACCTGGAATAACGTTCTTACCAGGGCTATAGACAGCATCGCTCTTGAGCGTCCTTTCCAGCCTACTCCTAATAAAAAACCATGGTACACTGAAGATCTTTGTAAAATGAAGCGGCCTGAGCAACGATTAGAGCGCCGTTGGCAGAAACATCAACGTTTATCCGACAAGACACTCCATGAAATCCTATTGAAGTCTTATGGAGTGGCAATAGATGCAGCAAAGAATTCCTTCTATGCTGCACGTATTGCATCCACTGAGTCTTGTCCAGCAGAGCTGTTTAGGGTGGTCAAAAAGCTAATTCATCCGTCTCCCATCCTAAACGTAGTATTTGAACCAACTAAAGCCTGCTGTGATGCTTTTAATAATTTTTTTGTGGATAAAATCTCTCGGATAAGGGCTGATCTGGAGGCCGGCATTATAGCAGAGATGGGAAGAGAGATATCCAGTGACTCTGTGGACCTTGTTAGACTGGATCATTTTGAGTTTGTAAATGCTGATGAAGTGGAGAAGATTCTTGGATGTGTCAGGAGGACGACGTGCCCTCTCAATCCTTGCCCATCATGGTTGACCGCCCAGGGAGGGGATGCAACAAAAACATTACTACAATCTATAATCAATGCATCCCTCAGGGAGGGAAGATTTCCATCACAAGTAAAGCAAGCAGTCATTAGACCGCTTTTGAAAAAATCCTCCCTGGATCCCCTGGTGAGAAAAAATTATAGACCAGTCTCTCTTTTACCATTTTTGGGCAAGGTGATCAAGAGGGCAGTCGCCTTCCAGCTCCAAGCTGTCTTGGATGAATCCGATTATCTAGAGTCATTTCAAACTGGTTTCAGGGCGGGATACGGAGTTGAGACTGCCATGGTCGCCTTAGTCGCTGATCTCCGTCTGGGCATCGACAGGGGAAATGTGACCCTGCTGGTGTTCTTGGACATCTCAGCAGCATTTGATACCATAGCCCATGATATCTTTCTGGAACACCTGAGGGAGTTAGGTATTGGGGGCACTGCACTGCAGTGGTTCCATTCCTACCTCTCAGGCAGATTCCAGATGGTGATGCTGGGGGACAGCTGCTCTTCCAAGAGAGAGCTGACATCTGGCGTCCCTCAAGGCGCCATTATGTCCCCCATGCTTTTCAACATTTACATGAAGCTACTAGGAAAGATCATCCAGAGACATGGGGTGCGGTGTCATCAGTACGCTGATGACACCCAAATTTATTTCTCTATGTCCCCGACTATTGCAGTGACTAGGGATGGCATCTCTCCTCTGGATGCCTGTCATGGATCGGTAATGGGCTGGATGAGGGAAAACAAATTCAGACTGAATCCAGAGAAAATGGAGGTCTGTCACCCAGTCCTGGATGGGGTCACACTTCCCCTAAAGAACGAGGTTCGCAATTTGGGAGTACTCCTGGATCCGTCCTTACAATTGACATCCCAAATAGATGCGACGGACAAGAGTGCTTGGTATCAGCTTCGGTTGATATGCCAACTGCGTCCCTACCTGGACTGAAAGGACCTTGAAGCAGTAGTACTTGCACTGGTAATCTCTTGGTTAGATTTCTACAATGCGCTCTACTTGGGGCTACCCTTGTACCAAATTCAGAAGCTTCAATTGGTTCAAAATGCAGCAGCCAGATTGGTCACTGGGAACATCTAGGTTTGACCTAATAATAATAATAATAATAATAATAATAACAATAACAATAATATGTTTATTTATTAACCGCTTTTTCCAAGATCAAAGCGGTGTACAAGTATCAGTAAAGACAGTCAGTAAAAACAGTACCACAATTCACATATTAAAAATACACATTAAAACAAATTACCGGTAAATGCAAAAGCATAGTTAAAAACATACAGTAATAATGTTAAATAATGTTAAAATCATGAATAGCAATATGTATGGTCTTCTGATCAATTGTATTGTTGTTAGATGCTGTTCACCGCCCTGATTTTCAGAAGGGCGGTATACAAATAAAATTTTATTATTATTATATTATTATTATGTCAGAGTCAATAGGGGAAAGATAATCTTAGAAGGAATTGGGAGGGTAGGCTTGTAGGAAGAGGTGGGTTTTTAATGCCTTTGTAAAGGCTTCTACAGTTCCACTAAGGCGGATCCCTTCAGGTAATGCATTCCACAGAGAAGGCGCTACGCCATAAAGGCCCTTTGTTGAGTAGTCGCCAATCTCACCTTAGGGTGATTGAGTAACAGTTTTCCTGTAGTCCTGAGAGTGCGGGAAGGATTATGCAGGGAGAGGCGTTCCCTCAAGTAACCTGGGCCCAAGCCATTTAGGGCTTTAAAGGTGATAACCAACACTTTGTACTGGGACCGGAAACGAATTGGCAGCCAGTGTAAAGATTTTAAAACAGGTGTTATATGGTCGGACCTCGCTGTCCCCGTGATTAACCTGGCTGCTGCATTTTTAATCAATTGAAGTTTCTGAACCTGATACAAAGGTAGCCCCATGTAGAGCGCATTGCAGAAATCCAAACGAGAGGTTACCAGTGCATGTACTACCTTTTCTAGGTCCCCTCGGTCCAGACAGGGACGTAGTTGGCGTATCAGCCGAAGCTGATACCAAGCACTCCTGGCCATCGCATCTACTTGAGATGATAAATGTAGGGATGGATCCAGGAGTACTCCCAAACTACACACTTTGTCCTTTAGGGGAAGTTTAATCCCGTCAAGGACAGGATGGCAAATTTCCCTGCCCGGGCACCACCAATACTGAAATCTCTTCACTGGCTGCCGATTAGCTTCCGGATGCAATACAAGGTGTTGGTTATTACCTTTAAAGCCCTACATGGATCGGGCCCGAGTTATTTGCGGAGCGCTTCTCCCTACATAATCTGCCCCACACTCTTAAAAGAACTGGGAAGTTCTTACTAGAATATTATAAAACCAGGTTAATGACAACTTCACATAAGGCATTCACTGCCGCGGCCCCAAGATTATGGAATGACCGACTGGAAGAGATCCATCTCATTACTACCTTAGAGGCCTTTATGAAGGCACTCGAAATGGATCTCTTCCGGTGGGCTTATCCACTGAATTCCATATAAAAAGGTTATGACAACTGCTCTTCCATGACTCTGATTGTTGGCTAATGGACGAATTGTAATTTTTAGAGAACTAATAGGAATTCTTGGTAAATTCAGTGTTAGTATTTTATTGTTGTATTGATTGTAAATTGTACTAAGTGTCTTTTAAGGTAATAATCCCGCCTCGATACGTGGGAGAGGCGGGAGGTATAAATAAACTATATTATTATTATTATACACAAACTAATTGTAATTACAATTATTCTTTCCTACCATCAGTTTCGCTTTGTGACATGACATGTCTTGTGTCTCAAGATCTCATTTTTCTAACCTGTTCTTCTCTCTCCTGCCTCATTTTACCATTTCATTGCAGGAAGATGTCAAAGCCAAGAGAGAGAAGGTTGTGCTGGAGTTCCAGCAGCTACATCTGTTTTTGCAGGAACAGGAGAGGCATCTTTTGGCTCAGCTGGGTGAACTAGAAAAGGAGATGGCAAAGGAGCAAGAGGAAACTGGCAGACGACTCAGTCACACCTTTTCTCTTCTCAGTAGCCTTATCAGTGACTTGGAGAAGGACTGTCAGAGACCTGCTGGTGAATTTTTGCTGGTGAGAGTTTGTGTGTCAATTTCATGACTTAGTTATTACGGCATCTATATGTGGGTTGACTTACAATGCTTCGGACTTAAGATTGATGACTACCAATTCTTGTATACAGGCCAAAAAATATTTTACATAAATATGTATACAGATTGAGCCTCCCTTATTTGAAATGCTTGGAACTGGAAGTGTTTTGGATTTTTTTTTCCTGATTTTGAAATATTTGCATATACACAATGAGAGATGTTGAAGATGGGATCCAAGTCTAAACATGAAATTCATTTATGTTTTGTATACACCTGTTTCACGTAGCCTGAAGGACATTTTATACACAATAATGTTGTGCATGTAACAAAGTTTATGTACATTGAACCATTGGAAGCCATAGGTGTCACTATCTCAGTCACTCATGTGAACAATTTTGGATTTTGGAGTAATTTGGATTTCAAAATACCAGGTAAAGGAGACACAACCTGTATAAGATTTGACATAAAAATTCAAAACTACATTTCATATGTTTAGCAAAGTGTTTCAAAATATAAAATATGTGTGAATATATTTAGAGTGCGCCAGCATCATACGTGGGCATGCTTTACGTGGCTTTCAGCATATGCTGGAAGCCGCACGGGGAGGAAGGACTGGTGCGCACTGCCATGCTGCCACATCCACGGGCCCCATTAATTTAAATGGGGCTCAAGCATACATGTTATTTGTTGTATGCGGGGGAGTACAGAACGGATCCCTGCGTAAACAAAGGGCGCACTGTATATTATTTTTTATAAATGTGGGCTGAGATGTAGCTGTGACCTCCTGTGGGTTCCTTTTGCAACTGTTCTCACTCTGTGCCTTACTGGCAGGAGTGGCTGCCAGTTCACTGTATAATTCATATTTTTGTCTTTTGGTTTCTCTAGAATCTCAAGGAAACTTTCACCCGGTATGCATTTTCTTTTTGTTCAGATGTTATTTGATGTTCTAAAGCTCATACTGAGTAATATAGAAATATCTCTCTCTCTGCTACCCTCATGGGCACTTGCATAGATTAAGCCTGATCTTTAGCATAAATCCTATTCATACACACAGAATAGTGGCTGCTTTCTGGGAGGGCACACCTTCAATACTTTGTGAATAATGTTGTGTCTGAGACAGATGATTCCATCTAAGGCTGTTTTTACACTCCGTTCACAGCTCCCCTGAAAACTGTGCCTTCAAAACTGAGTGGCAAACTGAACAATATGTTTAGGCAGGAAACTAGAAAAACCTCATTTAAAGCAATAGAGAGTGGTTTGAGTGTTGGTCTAAGACACAGGGTTAGAATCCCCACTTGGTTATGGAAACCCATTGGTTGACCATGAACAAATCATACTCTCTCAGCCTCAAGAAGACAAGGGCAAACCCCCTTGGAACAAATTTTGCCAAGGGTTGCCATAAGTCAGAAATGAATTGAAGGTATACAACAACAACAACAACAACAACTGTTATTATTAATCAACAAATTTATCATTATCGCCTTTATATATACTCTGTCTTTTTACCAAAACTGGAACTCAAGGCAGTTAACAAATTAAAATGATTACAATATAGTTAAAATACACAAACAGTCAACCCTAAAATAGAGTAAAGCAATTAGCAGTATTAAAACAACTTAAAAATTATAAAACCCAGTTAAAAACGGTACGATTGAAACACTATTGCATCCTCAGAAAGGCGAATTCCTTAAAAAAATATCTAAAAGACATTTAAAATTATCCCCTTGATCTGCCTAACTGGTCTTCCCTAATCTCTGGGCATGTCCTTGGTTAAGATGTATTTCAGACACCACTTGTTAGAAAATCAGGGGTGGTGGATCAAGAGATGGTACTATGGTACTATGTACTATGGGTGTGCGATTCTGGGGCTGAATATTGGGTTCTGCCATGCTGGGGATGCAAATGGAACTAAATGGTGCTGGAAATTACAGTCAGGCATCTCTCCCTTCCCTAGCACTGTCCTTGGGATCAATTCTGTATTTGGAGAGATCCCTCAACAGCACAATATGCTTCTGTCCTAGTTGATCTGAAGAATCTCTTTTCTCCTAGGTGTGGAAGCGCAATGTTGCCCATGCCAGTGGAGAGGCCATCTAATCTGGGAAAAAACCTCAGTGCAATATCTCAAAAAAGTGTTGCTTTAACAGAAAACCTCAACAAATTTAAAGGTATAAAAGATTCAAGAAAGGTGTCATTCTGTGTCTATAAAGAAAGCATGGGTTGTTGAAGCCCTACAAATGTTTTCGAGCTACACTTTCCTTCATCCCTTGGCAGCATTGACAGTGGGGTCATCTTATGAGAGATGCAGGCCAAAAATATTTGGAGGCCCTAGTTGCCCACTCCTGCTATAGCAGTCCCTCATGGGAAATGCACCACACAGTAAGCATAAAGGAAACAAAGGCCATGGCTTAGTGCTGTCAGATAAATATTTATTATAAATGAATTTTTCATGCATTTCAGGAAAAGGATTTCCCCTCTCAGTCTCATAACTGTAGAGGTTTTCTTTACTATCTTGCACAAGTTGTGGATGGTGGCAGCAATACAATGTTTTCTTAGTAAGAAACTACACTGGACCGTTAGTATTCACTGAGGTTTGGTTCCAGGACCATCTGTGGATACAACAAACCATGGATGTTCTGTTAAATACACTGGATATTAAAATGGTGCCCCATATCTAAAATGGCAAAAATCAAGGTTTGCTTTTTGGAATTTATATATCTTTGAATGTTTTCAAAATATGGATGGATAAAAAATCTGGATACAGAGAGCCAACTGTACTCTTCTTACACTGGAAGTGCCATTAGACCCATTTGTTTTCTGAGAAGTAATACAAATTATTCTAAAGAAACCTTCATTCCCCCCCTTAGACTGTGAGTGTTAGCATGATTTTAGGAATGCTGAATCTCACAGTTGTTCTTAGGATGCCATATTCCTTGCTGACCCTTTGCTATGTCCCCTGCACATAATGAAGAGTAAAGGGCAATACAGACATCCCCGAAATGGCGGGCTGGAGTCACCCGTTTTAACAGCAGAAGGATGGTGCAGTCACCAAACCACACACCGTCCCTCCACAGTAAAAAGTACCTGCTTCTTCTGGGTTCCTTTTGTGGCGCATTGCGTATCCACTCGTGACGTACGCAACATGTAGCGATGTGCAGACGCTGCACGGCAGCAGTGTCATTATGGCGGCACCCATGTGGACAGGAGGCCGCCATGATGACAGCGCCCGTACGGACTAGGGTTCTGGAGCATGCAGTTGCCGCACGCTCTGGAATCGTAATTTCGGCACTGGCACACCACTTTTGTGTGTCTTGGGCCTAAGTTTTTAAAAAACTTTAAAAGAGTTGGACAGCATGTGTTCCTCAAGCCATTTTTGTGGTGTCTGCCACCTGCACTTGCTGCTGATAATAGTTGTGTTGCCAAAGAACTTGGAATTTTCAAAAGGAATGTTTATGTAATTTATTGTAAAGCACCTCCAAAACAACTCCTTTTCATTAACTTTGGCCCCCAGTGATAACTTACATTGCCACATAATGTTGTAGAGTAGTTAATCTTTTATTTCTCTGAAAAATAGTAATAAAAGAAAATAGGAAAATGGCCTAAAACTTTAACAAAACCTCAAAATTCTCTCCCAAGCCATAGCAATGGCATCATCTCTTTTATTGTTGTTGTTATTATTATTATTATTTTAGTGTCTTTTATCCTATCTTTCTCCCAATATAGGGTCTTAAGGCGGTGAACAAGTATAAAACAATACAATTTAAAAACAATACAAAATATTAATATACATAAGTATACCATTTAAAAACACTTAAACAATTGTTTCCTCCTCATGCTTTCCTCTCCAGAAACACTGGAAGCAGAACTAAAGAGGGAGAGGACATCTTGCACTAATGCTTTGTTGGAGGAACAGAGGAACCTGCTGCAGTTTTTGTTGCCCGTGATATATGAAGATGCACAGCAAAAAGCAAGCATAGAAGGTAACTCTGCTTTTGCATTTGTTTGTTTAGCCTCCATCTTGATGGTTGTGTTGACTCCAGAGTTAGGAGAGAAGGGATTTTTGTTCAAGAGTGAGTAAGCCTTCACATTCAGCCATGTGAGGATTCCTTTTGTATAATAGCTGGGAGCTATGTGTGGACCATGCCACGTTGCTGGCAGGCTAAGTGGAATGAGCTTCTACTGCACTGGCTTATGCAATTGCCCTCAGCACTTGGAAAAGCTACCATTTTGGATGATGGCTACCCACCTTTTCCCCCAGGCATTGATAATGCTGGCTGGGGGATTTTAGAAGTTGTCATCCAAAAAAGTAATATTTCCAGGCTCTGCCTATACTGGAAGATAAACCACAAAGCCCACCACGTTAGGAGTGTTAAGGATTGCTTACAATACTACAGTATGTAATAAAACCTGTGGTGCTCATTGGTAAATAGTTTATAAATGCCTTTAAGAAAAGCTATACAGATGCTTGTTTACTAGGTTTATTACCAGCTAGTGAAACACATTTGAATGTTGGACAAGGACTCTGGAGACCAGGGTTTGATTCCCAGCTCAGCCATGAAACCACACTGGATGACCTTGGGCAAGTCACATGTTCTCAGCCTCAGAGAATGGCAACGGCAAACCTCCCCTGAACAAATTTTGCCCCAAAAAAAAGGTCATGGTAGATTCACCTTAGGATCATTGTAAGTCGGAAACAGTTTGAAGGCACACAACAGCAACAGCAACAGCCAAACACACAACTGCATTCTCAACCTATCCAGTTTGGTGTTCGCCAGATCTTTTGAATGAAAGTTGTGGAATTTGAAGCCATAAGAGCTAGTAATGGCTGCCAAGTATGTTAGGATTGAATGGGAACTGAACAAATTCAGGGAAGATGGGCTACTAGTTGTGGGTACTAGTCATGATGGCTCTCATGTATCTTCCATTACTAGTGGTCATATACTTCTGTTATATTGGTTACTTGGGAACAGGAGCATGAGACAGTTGTTGCATTAGTCTTATAGCCATATGGGTTGGCCACTATGGAAACAGACCGCATGATAAGTTAGGCCAGTGCTTCTCAATTATTTTCTGTCATGCCCCCTCTAGGAAGAAGAAAACATTTGTCTATAAAATTGTTATAAGTACACCTCTGCATAACAGAGCCTCGCGCCCCCCCGGGGGGCCTGCCCCACTATTTGAGAAGTACTGAGTTAGGCCTTTCATTTGGCCCATATGGCTTCTTCTGCTCTTAATTCTCATCATCTCAGTGTTGAGGATTCATGAGGAATGTTACCTAAATCATAGCAACATCACGTTCATTTCTGTACTGCTTACTGATGTACTAAGTAGTTTACGAAGTTTAAGCTAATTGCCCCCCAACAAGCTGAGTACTCATTTTAGCGACTTACAGAAGGATGCCAAGCTGAGTTGACTTGGAGCCTCTGGGTGGCATTGAACTCACAACCTTGTGGTTTGTGAGTGAGTGGCTGCAGTACAGGAATGCAACCACTACGCCACCAGGGCTCCTTAAGGATATCAGATGGGGGAAAATCGTCCATACTGGATACTAGGCTTAGCCTGTTGGGGATAACTGCTAATGAACCTTGCTTGTGAACCTCTCTAAATATTGTCCCTGGTACCTGTCAAGAAAGAGGATCCACCTTAGTATCCTCTTTCTTGACAGGTGCCAGGCACAAGGTTTAGAGAGGCTTGGCTCAGTAGGACAGTTCTGTGTATTAATGAGACAGGTGGAGAAGTGGATTGAATTTTTGCTTTCTTTCCTTGTCCAAACAAGCCACAGATCTGGAAAAGCTAACTTTTTTGATCTGCAGCTCCTGGAACCCCCACCACATGCCCATGCTGGCTGGGGATTTCTGGGAATTGTAGTCCAAGCAAATGTGGATTGAGTCTCCCTTATCCAAAATGTTTAGGGCCAGAATTGTTTTGGATTTTGGATTTATTTTATTTTATTTTATTGGATTTTGGAATAACTGTATTTGCATATACAGTGGGTCCTTGGTATACGCGGGGGATCCGTTCCGGACCCCCCCACGTATACCAAAATCCACGTATGCTCAAGTCCCTATTGTCCCCAATGGCGGCGTGCGTGCACGCACGCCGCCATTGGGGACAAAAGTCCCTGGCTTACCCTCCCCTTTCCTTC
>NC_056523.1:20890000-20892719 GCF_019175285.1 Sceloporus undulatus | reverse complement strand
TTTTGGGAAAATGCAAGAAATGCACATTTTTGGTTTTATCAAACACAGTTTCATGAAATGTATTTAAACGAGAAGATCCAAACTGGTTTAAACGCAAATGGGAAGAGCTCCAGGCCTTCTTCCTAAGCTGCTTCCAAGGGCTGGGCGACTGTTGAGCCCATCATCCACAGAGGCCTCTTCTTCTCCCCTCTTTTGCTCTAATAGGGGCTCCTGCAAAGTCCATCTTTGCCCAAGGATCCCTGAAGGAAGGCCTCCAAAACAACAGAGAAGGAAAAGGAACATTGGTTCTTATTTGTGAGATGTTCGTTTTCAGTGATGTAGGTGGAAATATCCTATATTAACGTGGGTTGATTCCATCTCTTGCTCTGAAATAGGCAGGAAAAACAGACTTGAAGGAGTCGATGCCACCAGAGGGAGCAACCCCCTCCATCCCTCAGTCAGTATTACAGCCGAGGACAGAAAACAAACTCAGAGAGCATTTAATGCAAATCTAAGTACAACGAATAGAAACTATCATAAAGTCAAACTAAAAATAACTAACAACCACCCTTGCAACAGAGCCAAGGGAAACAGCCTCTTCAGTTCTGGGTGGGGAGGATATTTCCACCTACATCGCTGAAAACGAATATGTCACAAGTAAGACCCAACGTTCCTTTTTCCAGCGATGGAGGTGGAAACATCCTATAACGTGGGACTTACCAAAGCTCCCCAACCAATGGGTGGGTGAACTGAGGCATATCACTTATGTGAGAACCACCAGATGTGTCTTCCAAGGAAGCCTCTTTTGATTCAAGGCAACTCAACAGAGGTGGCATGTAAATGTGGAAGATGAAGGCCATGTCATGTCCTACATTTATCTTAGATGGATGTGATTGTTGGTAGTGCAGAGGAAGTAGCTGTACTGTAAATGGAGTGAACAACAACTGATCACAACAGAGATATCTCAATCTTCTTGTAGCATGTTAAAATGCATCCAAGACAAGCCACAGACAAAAAGATGTTGAAATCATTTATTGAATCAAGTTATTAGAAATGATGATTTTGTCATCAGTGACCTGGATTGGGTCAGTCCTTTGGTTCACATGAACCTTTCATGTTAACTTTGTCAGTTTGAATCAGAATTGAGCTGTTAGTAGTTGTGGTTGAAAACAAACACTATTGGTTTTAGTTAAAACCAGTTTATATTGTGGAGTAGAGATTGTTGGTCGTATTTTTTGTTTTTTCATTTTGCTTATTGGGAGTAATAAAATGATTAGCATCGCCCTAAGCTGGCATCCACCATTATTTGGAACTCCAGCAGGGGCCAAATCAGACAATCCTTCTCGATTGGCAGCAACAACCACCGTTCAAAGGGATTTGAACTTATTTGGTATATGTCAGAACAAGTGATTTATCTGTGACATCTATTTTGAAATAGCTAGAGGAACCACTCTAGGCTCCTCGTGTTAATGCCAAACTATTAACTGAAGCAGATCAGGCACTGTAGGTGTGTCAGTGGGTCAGATAACTGAGAACAACCTACCTGCTTGAAGGTGTTCTTCATTGATCTTACCCTTTGTTTGGTCAGGTAGACTCTGGTCAGCAATGTGTCTACAACCACTCCAAAGTGTTGTAGCTTCTGAAATGGAACTAGGTTGTTCTTTTCATGAGTTAGCAGAAAACCATGTCTGGATAGGAAGGAAAGCACAACTCGACATTTGTTACATTTTATGGAAGAGAAACAGATCTGACCAGAACATTGTGAGGTTATGGGTATATATGAAGATCTCACTGTTTTAATGTGTCTCTATCAGTGTAATGAGTGTCAGCGAAAAGCAACAACACAACAGACTGAATTGTAGATCCTTGTATGCAAAAAGCTTACCCCGATAAGCAATGTGTAGATAATTGTGATGAGGTAGGTGGATTGGGATGCAGAAACAACTACAAATAAGAACAGGGACACACAAGGTCATGGAGCTGAAGTGCCTCCAGGATTTTCTGGAGACTCTCCAATCTGAACCTGTATTTTATAAACCAATTGACCCATGTTAGCTCTAGCACCACACTCTAAATTTTGTTTTTGTTTGTTTTAAATGTAGAATGAAAGAAGATTGGAACAAGTCTCTTTTGTTTTTATAAAAATAGTATAGTTTTTTATGGTCCAAATACTGATGAGATGTTTTGTGGCTTTTAGTATATCAGCCAATGATTATTTGCCTTCCTCATCTTGAGGAAGCAATGAAATAGTGATGAAAATGGTATAGAAGTGTATCTGAGCAAATTTTTAGAGTTCAGAGGTCTGCTGAATTTCTTATGAAAGATGAAAGACTGCAGGCAGCTTCCTCCCACCTTAGCAACAATCAGCCAGGACTGAGGCTATGTATGTAATTGTTTGACAAGAGGGTATTGCCGCTTGGTAATTGTTGTGTGTAGGATCAGATGAAGCCTCCCTGTCAGAAGCGAGAGCTCTAGAAACGGAGTCTATGACCCTGACAAGGATTCTATTCTAGTCTATTCTGGGCCATAGCAAACTCCACAGGGACCTCCTAAAACAAAAGACAGCACTTTGCCCATGAGGAAACCATACTTGCCCATAGGGAATCATTGGGGAATATTTACCCATAGAGAATCATTGGGGAATACTTGCTCTAGGGAATCATAGACGGATCTCTTCCGGAAGGCCTTCCAGACTAGCTCCACTCTATTTACCTTCTCCCCCCCACTGTTTCCACTACCC
>NC_056523.1:20882915-20889975 GCF_019175285.1 Sceloporus undulatus | reverse complement strand
CTTAGGATACCATGGACAGCCAAGAAGACAAACAAATGGGTTCTTGAACAGATCAGACCAGGGCTCTCCTTGGAAGCAAAGATGATCAAGTTGAGACTATTGTACTTTGGCCACATAATGGGAAGGTATGGATCACTAGAGAAAACAATAATGCTAGGAAAGGTAGAAGAAAGAGAGGAAAATCACAAACCAGATTGATAGACTCAATCTGGGGGGTTATGGGCATGGGCTTGCAGGATCTGGGCAAGACTGCAATGGAGGATAGGGATTCTCGGAGATGTCTCATCCACTGGGTCACCATGAGTCGGAATCGACTTGAGGGCAGCTAACAACAACAACAAAATGGACTTAACGCCTGTGGGAATTAGAAATTGCACTGTTGTGTAACATCCACATCCCAAAATAAGATGCTATTATGCTACTGTGTAGCACATCCAACAAAGTGCCCAATAAGCATTGATACCCAATGCATAATGGAACCGATGCACAATGAAATTGATGTGCATTGATCCCAATGCACACTGTATTGGTCCAAATGCACATTGAGCATCAATACACATTGGGCAGTCTTCCTGGCCTCCCATTACGTATCTTTGCAATTCAATAAAGAGGTGTCTTAATGCCTTTGCTACATAGCTAGATATACATAAAGTTAGCAAGTCATATAGGATCCAGGTGGTAGTTTGGCTTAGGCATTTACAAACTGCACACTACTTCTTCAGATGCAAAATTGCAATCCGTGAAAGCATATATTAAATAAAACCTGCTCTCCTCAAAGGTGACACAAAATGTCTGCATTGTTTTTAACTGGAGCTATTTTATACAATACCGTATTGATAATTGTTGTTACAATTTTTATTACTATAATATATTGAACGATCTTGTAGCACCTTTGAGACTAAATGAAAGAAAGAAATCGGCAGCATGAGCTTTCGTAGACTTCAGTATACTTTCTCAGATACATTAGTATATTATAGTATATTGTGCATTTCGGTTGGCCAATAAAGGTGTCGCGGATGGGTTTTTGTTTGTATTTGTTAAACGGCTGACACAGCTACCCCTGAGTGTTTTAGAAAATATAGATCTTTAAAAATACAATTTCTCCATTATGTTATGAGAGAAATAAATATTTGGATTTAACACATAAATAAGTATATGTTATTGGAAATTCTGGGAATTTAAGAAAAAAGAAGTTTCCACCCATCTTTTACTTCTTATTCATCATTTATTTTATTTTGTGTTATTATGCCACTTGGAGATATCCTGTATAAGATACTCCTAAGGGAGCTCTCAGAAGTTTCAGTAAGAATAACAAGTGAACAATAGACTATAGTATATAGTATATATAGTATATACTATGCTGGAGAAAAGAGTTGTTTGGCAGGCTTAAAAACAAATCTGTACTTGGGGGATGGGGAAATCAGAGAAACTCTAAAAAATAACATTAAAACTCAAATGAGTTTCAGTAGAAGCTTCATATAAACCTGCTCTTCTCAGTTTAATGTCATGCAGAATTTCCTTCTGGGTTGTAGTACTCAAATGCTCAATTGCTGCAAGAAAAAAAAAAGAGTGGTTATTTGCATGAGCATAACATATTTTGCCCAAAGCGTACTACATCTCCCAGAAAGAGATGGAATTATTTTTTAATACAGTGGATCCTTGTTATACGCTGGGGTTTGGTTCCAAGATCCCCCGTGTATAACAAAATCCGTGTATGCTCAAGTCCCATTAAGTATAATGACATAGCAAAATGGTGTCCCTTATAAAAAATGGAACATCAAGGTAAATTTATACTTTTTTGGAACATTTTCAAACCGTGTATGCTTATCCGGGTAAAAAAAAATCCGTGGATAAGAAGGGCCGAATGTAAACCCTTTTGGGACTTTGTTGTTAAAAGGTGTTCCCTGACCGGGAATCGAACCCGGGCCGCGGCGGTGAGAGCGCCGAATCTAACCACGTAGCCACCAGGGAAGCTGCAGCAAGGCTGGCCTGTTTTCTATACAGCCCAGTCATTGCCCTGCGTCTTAATAAAACATCCAATACAGCATAAAGCAATAATAACTTTTAACTGCTTTAGCTAGTCGGGTGCCACAATAAAACACAGTTCCCAGGATTCCCAACACGGAGCCAGGGCAGTTAAAAAACCGTCTCAGACTGGATTGTTGTTCTGCAGTGGTGTTGTGGGCTTTACAATACCATTTAATATAACTGTGGCCCTTTAAGAAGCATTTTTTTTTTTGGATTCAATTCCCAAGAAGCCCTCGGCTATGTTGGCCAATAGCCTGGGATCCTGGGAACTGAAGTCAAAAGCACAGTTAAAGGCACAACGTTGGGAATACGTAAACAATAAGAAAAGGGATCTGATTCCTGTAAAGGAAGGCGAATTTAACGATATGGCAGATATAGGTGCCACAAAATTATGGGAAGATTTGTTGTGTTTTATAGCATAAAGCAACGTTAAAACCAAACACAACAAATCCTTTGCAGTATAGGAAGGCAGTCCCAACACACATCTATCGGGGCCTTTCACTGATTCAATAGCCTTAGTTGAGGACCATTTAGGCATTGTAAATGAGATTGCAGAGCGTCAGCCTTTTCAGAGCAATTTGCTCTGGATTTTTTTTGGGGCCAAGCATGAACTGCAAGAAAGACTCTCCTTCGAAAGGCTACAGAAAGACTGCAGAGAAAGGCTGGCAGCAGCTTCCCTGGTGGTCTAGTGGTTTGAGAGTCGGCGGCGCTCACCGCCGCGGCCCGGGTTTCGATCCCGGTCCAGGGGAAAAAGGCTTTTGTTTTGAAGATTTGGATTCAAAATAACTTCAGTCAGCTCCAAACAGTTCTCTTGACCTTCCTTTGCATCTGACGATATCCTGCACAGTCTTTTGGTTTTCTGAACTGTGCCTTTCAAGCTGCTTACACTTCAGAAATAAATTGAACTAAAAATGGTATAAAAAAGCAAATTGAATATGGGAAATATATAAAGATATATAGTATATGTGTGTGTGGGTGTTGATGTGGGACCGTACAGTTATATATTTCTTCTTTGTGGTCTCTGCAAATCACAAATGGGTTGTACGGCGCCTGCAGAGTGCTGCCAGAAACTTCTAGAAGCACTGGGCAGACTAAACAAATTACGACCCACACACACACATATAGAACACACACACACACAACCCACACACCAATAACAGAACACCACAGCACTCCCATATTTGTTCCTAATATAAATACTTATTATGATTTATATTTCTCTCTCATCTCTCTCTCATCTCTCTCTCTCCTATAATATAGATTATAGACCACACCACACAAGGATGGGGGCACACACCAGCACCACCCACAGAGGGAGAGCGAGACGGGGGATACATATTTTAGGTTCACTTTTTCTGGCTAGGCGCTTTGCGTCTTTTATTCAAAAAGCATGGAGCTGAGGGCCTGCGGAGGCGGTGTCCCGTCAATGATCTTATCTGGATTTTCGTTTTGATCTTTTGAAAAATGATCCCATGAGGGTCCTGCACCACATTTGCAGATGAGTCACAAGAGGTGCAGCACCTTGGGTAGCGCCTTAAAAGTTCAAGTTTAAGGGCCAAGAGGCACAGTAAGCGGATTTCATGATAGAGTTCGGGTGTGGAGTTGGGGTGGATTTACCCATCCCTGTTTAGGTGCGCTTGGGGGTTTTCCTCTTGCTACTGATCCAAATGACAGGGAGGGGGGTTTCAGATTAGCTTACTGATCCAAATCATTGTGCAGCTATCCATTCCATCTCCCTTCTTTATGACTTACCAAACTTTGTGGTAAGAAAAAAGAAGAAGTAATGGGAGGACATGGAGGCACTTACTGTTACGTTTGGACCTTACTGTCTTGCTGTGCATGGTGACATCCGTAGTCACTCATTGACTGGAAGGTTACTGACACCCATGCATATGAAAGTAAAATTGCACTCACACATACCTCGTTTTGTTGTGCGCTTTCAAGTTGTTCCTGACTTATGGTGATTCTAATGAACCTACCACGGGATTTTCTGGGGCTGAGAAAGTGTGACTCGCCCAAAGTCACTAGTGGGTTTCTACAGCCAAGCAGGGACGAATCCTCACCTCCAGAGCTGTATCAACGCTCAGGTCCCTACGTCACCACTGGCTCTCCACACGCTACCTTCCCCTTCCATTTAACCTTCCCATCTCCATGTCTTTGATTCCAATTTTACTCCGCATTCCTTTCTGGTTTTTTAAAATATTTTGCATCTTGATTATGTGAAATGTTATTTAGCATTCGACTTTGCTTCTAATTTTATAGAGCATGGTGATTTCGGATATTTTCAGAAAGGAACACAAGGCATCTTTCCATGTGGCATTTAGAGACTTCAAAAGACGCACACCGCGAATAAAATGGTGATAGTCTGTTTATATCATGCCTTATCATCAGCTAAGTAATACATTTATTAGATAAGCATCTGCAATTCAGATAAGCAATAATTTATCAATGGCAGCAGCTGTAAAACATATGGGAAGAGTGCGAAAAGACTAGGTAAGGCCCTTCACAGACCTTTTAAAAACGTTTCAGAGAACTTCAAATGCAAAATCTGGCTGTTGTGAAAGAGGCTTGCTGAGCAACACTATCTTTTTTTCTGGCCTCCAAAGAGCATCTCTCCAACATATCAGATCAAATAAAGCAAGAAGCATGAACAATGAAACACCCACAGAAAGAACGGCATTGTAATCGCAACATCAAGGAGGATTGGCTTTAGGACATGGTGGACAAATTTAGCCGGTGAGAGGTGGGAAACCTTTGCTCCTGGCATCCTGGGGATGTGGTCTGTTTATGGCACTGGACTCATACCTCCAACATTTCACAGATAAAACTGGGATGTCTTTCAAATGGTAAGCTTGAGGGCAGGGAACTGTTAAATTGCAATCTGTAAATCACTCTGCTGACAGCCTGAGGTTGAAGAGGGGTAATAACCCTAAATAATTCAAAAAGAGGGGCGACCACCTCAAAATAGTGGTCAGGGATAGAAGGGGAATTACAGATAAGGAAAAGACAACTGGGAGATGCTGAGCAGGCAGTTTGCTTTTAACTAGCGGCTGAGGGAAAGACAAGGTTCTGGGCCCGGCACTTTTTCTCCTCTTTTGGGTGGGAGCGACTGCAAACTAAACAGTTTTGTGAGACTTTTTTGCACACTAAATAAAATGAAGACAAAGGGGAAAAGTGGGAGGAGAAAGAATAATTGGGCCATTTTAACTGCAGCATGAATAAGATGGATGCCAAGGATTAATTGCGACCAGTTCTGCAAGACGTAAGGCAACTGGCAAAACAGCAAACCACACCCCCGCGCCCAGACATGGAGCCCGAAGCAATGAACAGTCCAAGGTGGCAATCGCCGCCGGTGATAACTCATGGTGTCACGCGCCCCCATTGACGCTTTCCTAAGCATACCACATTGCCTAGATAAACTTTAGTAAATCGTGTTGTGATAGGTACTATGTACGCATAAATATGTCAGTTTCAGCATATAATAACAAACCAAAGTGGAATAGCAACTAAGGATCGAGAGAAACAAGCTGGACAAAATTAAAAAAGATACCTGTAGAATACAAATATCATACGACACAATCGAAGTATGGCTACATAGGACATAGTTTATCGATGGGTTTAAAAGAAAATGGAAAAATGGGATGGGATAAAGAAAATGAAAAAAAATAAGTAGATGAAAATGTGTAAAAGGTTTTAAGATTGAAAACGAATTTAAGAAAATAGAACAGTGGTAGTTGATATAAAAGAAATAGGCCCTGGGCCTCTCCTTTCGCCTCCTCTAAGCCTTGCCCCACACACGATAAGGTCTTCAAGCATATTAGAGGAAAGGAGAGGCCACAACTCACAGGCCTGTGGTTTCGGCCAACGCAGGTGTGGGGGGAGCGGGGGGGGTCTCTGGAGCGCTCTGGTGCAGTCTAAACCGCCTGTAGCCCCCTAATAGCTGTCCCTGTCCAGAAGGTGAGCGCGTCGTGGTTCAGGTGAAATGCGGACTGAAAAAACTGGCATAGTAAATTTTGAAAAAGCTGGGGGATACAATGGGGAAAAGGATGCCAGAACACCACTCCTTCCTCCCCCAACAAAGGGGGAAGGCCAGAACATACAAGCGGACCAAGAAACGGAGAGGAAGCCCTGAAAAGAACGCGCGAGGTGAGGCCAGTGCCAGTAAGCACCGCAGTGCGGCATGCATGATGATGTACGTGTGGGCATCATGCCAGTTGAATGTGTGCTTGGGCACACTTAACAAGGTGGCCCCCTGTGGGGATGGGTGCAGCCTTAGAAGTGAAACAAGGATTGATAAGACGTGGGGAGAAGCATAGTAAAAGGAGAACACTGAAAAAGGGAAAGGAGAGAAAAGGGAGAACCAAGGGGCGCCACTGAGGATACACACAAGTTCTAAAAATCTGATAGCGTACGACACGATAGGCGATCGTGGAGAGAGAGACATACGGCAGTGCGGCTTTTGGGCCATGGTCTTGTCGGGGCTCCGTGTGGGAGAATAAGGGACAACGAACAACAAAACAGAAATACCAAAAAACGTGTAATAACATAAACATTACTACATAAGGGGCAGGTCGGTATGTGAGTACACTTGACGGCGAGGGCAGTGAGGGGGGGAAAAGTCGACCCTCCGACCGGGACAATGTAAGGACAAATTCTTTTCTAAAAATAACAGAAAACCAATAAAGATGGTGGGTAATATATACTAAGTGCGAGAAGGTGATCACATGTGTAAAAAAAAGAAAACACAAAATAAAATGAGAAAGCAAGGTACACTAGCGAACAACACAGAAAAAACATGTACGTGCGAAGGACCTTCGTAGCAGAGCAAAAGGAGCATGGGGCATGCTGCAACAGCAGAAAATGACGGCCCGGCCGGCAAACAAAACACCCCCACCCTCCAGCCAAAACCCCACAACTGCAGGTCACAGCGATACGGAACAGCCGCTGCACAGCTGAGCCATACCAACCCCGGGGGAACACGTACAGGGGAAACAACGAGCAGAGGGACAGCAAGGGTTCAGCACCGCTAGCC
>NC_056523.1:20876319-20882890 GCF_019175285.1 Sceloporus undulatus | reverse complement strand
GCATCACGCAAATCGCAACTTTTGCGCAATTGTGGCGCTAACATAACGTTACGGGGGAATGATGGAAAAGCAAGCAATGTGGTAGAACATCGCGTTATAAGGTCATTGCGCAATGTTTGTTTCACTTCCTTAGCGGAATTGAGGGTCCAAAACCTCGCGTCTGATAAACTCCTATGATTCTATGACTTATGTGAAAAAGTCCAAAGAGTCAACTAATAGAGGTTACTATTAAGTCAATGCATTTCTTCCCTTTGATGGGAACTTGGCTCCACCAGTCCATTGGCATGTGTAGTTAAACTTTTCTTCCTACTTTTCCCCTTTGTCCTCATCTTACATCAATTGCTGTAAATGGAGTTCAGAATCCCAAAGTAGTTTGTGCTCAGTTAACTCTGCAGGGGGGAGAAGAGAGGAGAAGGTGAAATCTTACCCTTCTCTGTACGCTCATGCAAAAAAAAAAAAACAGCTGAACCTTTTTTAGCTTGTCTCTTCTTCCTCATTGGAGGATATCACACGACTGAAATTGGAAGTATAATCCAGTGTCATCCTGAACACAATAATGTGCATTCACGTTATTGTGCGAAAGGTTACCACACGCAATCGCTGGCAGTCTGAAAGTGCTCCAAAAGCAATCACGAATCAATCCACAGTAAATTCGGTGAACTAGTGAAGTCACAAACCCTGTTCCTAGGCAACTTTGCACTCAGTGCGCTGTTGTTTGGTGTGATGTACATGTCTCCTTTGGTCCTGTCCCCCCAATCCCGAAGGGGGGGCTCCAATGAAGCCACACTGCAATTCTGCTTTAATTTTGCTTCCACTTGTCCTTCAGCATTGCTGAGGGGGGGCTGCTGCCTGCTAATTAAGAGGCATGGACCGGGAGCTATTGGATAACCATTATATTCACGTTTTCACATGACAAGAGTGAATATATGCTCATTTTAATGTGAATAGCGCATGTTCTTTCAACCATTCTTCCCCTCCCGCCCTTTTTTAAATTGTGGGGTTCCTTGGTTCCTCTCTCTCACTCGCCTAAATATGCTATACTCCAGTCATCTGGAGTCTCACTGAGCATGCACAAGGGTGCCCATTCGCAATTAAGAACCCACCGATGTGATGGCTTACTTTACACAGAATCTGGGTCATGTTCGGGGAGGCCATTACAGCGAATTTGAGGTGTGATAAGTAATCACAAAATTGCTTGAATTTTCGAATTGATCCCAGTATCTTCTATTTCAAAATTGAGAGCCTCCCATCCCGTTTGATAGACTCCTCTAATAAACATAGCCAAAGCATCTAAAAAGGCCAGACGTGCCTCTTTATACAATTATGCACTGCCATTACTGGGAATGCTTCTAAACTAGGGATGGAAATCATGTGATCCTCCAAAAGTCATTGAACTGCAGCTCCCAGCATCATTCACTATTGCCAATGCTGGCAAGGGCTACTGGGCATTGCAGTATTTCGGCATTTGAAGGGCCACATGAGTTCTCCCCATTTCTTAGGTTTTAGTGTTGCTAAATGATGACAATAAGGATTGTTTGGAAAATGAACATTCTCCAGAGATGCAATTGCTCCTATACTCCAGTGTCAACAGTGGTGAACTAGGTGTTGGTTTTAACCTTTAAAGCCCTACATGGCTTGGGTCCTGACTACTTGCGGGAGTGCCTACTTCCATATAATTCTCCCTGCACACTTCATTCCTCTGGGAAGAACCTGCTACATCCTAAAAAGACCAGACTTTCAGTGGTGACCCAGAGGATCTTCTCATCAGCCGCTCCCAGGCTCTGGAACGACCTGCTGGATGAGATTCGCCATATTACATCTTGGAAGCCTTTAAAAAGGCTATTAAGACAGATCTCTTCCGTCAGGTCTTTGCAGACTAGACCAGATCCATTAGACTGCCTCCCCCCTCTATCAATACCAATACCGCAATCTGAGTGACATTCTCGTCCCTGTCCCCACCCCCACCCCTCACCTAGAGGAAGACTCATTTCATGCATTAATCTGCCCACAATTTTAGTTTATTAGCATTGGAATGTTTTAAACTTTCTTGTTGTTTAATTTTTTTTTATGGGTTGATTAAGTTTTTATAATTGGGGAGGGTTTGGGGGGTTTTAAATTGTATTTTTTTTTAATTGTATGATGTTTCAATTTTATATTGTTGTAATCTGCTTTGATTCCTTTGCAAAAAAGCGGAATATAAATAAATACTATTATTATCATTATAATTATTATTATTAATTACTAATCCAGCAAGGACTGCACATAGTTTCATAACATAACTAGCTGTAGAAAATCAAGTCTGGAGAATGAGGACAGATAGTTTTGGCACTGGAGGAATTCACTTATTTTCTCATTATGGTGATTGTTCAAAACGGACTTGCATTGCAAAATTAATGCAAGGTGAAACACCAAGAGGCTACAGGCACATAGTCCAGTGATGACTATAGGATTAGGTTATAATGCCACCCGTGTAACAAAGCCTCCATGACTACAGTGAAGGCAGAGACACCCAATCAGCAGCCACCATACAGAGCTTCATATATGTGGTATTATCTGTAACTCACTGTCCCAGGCCTAAACCATTGACATTTGAGGCAGGGGCTTGAGGAGAAAGGCAGAGCAATGGCTGTCAAACAGCAAGGCAAGAAGAAAACCAAGGATGTAAAGAGAAAGAAGTCTGAGAAGAAGCACCAATCAGTTAAGCAGAAGCAGAAGAAGCTTCGGTTTCAGAAACTGAAGAAGCACCAGTCTCAAGTTAAGCGCCAAGCCAAGCGGCCCAAGGCCGGGACCAGTGAACAGGAAAAGAAGATCTGCTCCCCCAGTCTCTTTGCCTCCAGGATCCTGCGACAGATGCCCAAGGTGCGGATGGAGGCCAAGGCCAGAGGCCTGGTGAAGACCATGATGACGGACATGTACAAGCACGTGGCTATGCAGGTGGAGACTTCCCTGAGCGAGAAAAACGATCCCTCTGCCATCAGCGCCACCGATGTGCAGACCGCTCTGAAGGAGGCCATGACCAAGGAGCTGGCCAAGCACACGGCCGAGCAGCCCCCCACAGCTCCCAGTGAATGCGCTTAGAGGACGGAGCCTCCCCTCCTGCGGCTGGGAAAAGCAGGAGGAGGACCAAGCCTAGACCTCAGAAAAAAAGACCCTAAGAATACACCAGAGACTTTAACCTATTTTGCTGCCTTCCTAAATCCTTGAAATCCTGTGATCAACCACTTTTATTCCACCTCTAATCACCATTGTCAGCATAAAATATTCTACATACTGGATGCACTGAAGGACCTTCCCCCTTAGACTGCTTCTGTGTGAGATACTATCCCACAGTGGGACATAAAAACCCATGAAGAAAACAAACCAGATAACAGCAACGTGAATGTGAACACCAAGTGCATTTCAGATGGCTTTTGAAAATAGAAGAGGAGATGGATATTCTTCCTCTAGGAAAACAGGATTTCAGCAGCATTGTTGACTTCTTTCAATAAATCTGGATTTTACCAGCTTTATTCTAAATTTGTTTTTCTTTAATTGAGGGAATTTGTGAAGAGCAAACATAAATGTCATTATGCCAAACGCTGATTAACCATTGTAGTAGCTGCATGACAGTACATAGGAATGAGGCAAAGTTTTTTTCAAAAGATTTATATTATTATTATTATCTTTATTTATAGCCCACCCTTCTCCCAAGACTGGAACTCAGGGTGGCTTACAACATTAAAAACGCCATACAGTTAAAAACATACAAAAATTGTACATGAAAATAGGGTTAAATTACTACAACAATTAAAACAAATTTAATGCTAAAATATAAAATACTTTAAAAAGATAAAAATACTTAAAATACATTAAAACAACATAGTACCCCAGGCCATTCTTTAAAAGCATTCTGTTTTGAATGCCTGTCTGAAGAGGAAGGTTTTCACCTGTAGGTGGAAGGCCATCAAAGTAGGGCCATTCTGGTCTCCCTGGGAAGGGAGTTCCAGAGTCAAGGGACAGCCACAGAAAAGGCCCTTTCTCATGTCCCCACCAACCATGCTTGAGATGGTGGTGGGATGGAGAGAAGGACCTCCCCTGCAGATCTCAGAGCCCAGACTGGCTCATATAGGAAGATACGGTCTACCAAATAGCCTGGACCTGAGCCATATAGGGCTTTATAGGTCATCACCAGCACTTTGAATTGTGCCCGGAAACAGACTGGCAGCCCATGGAGCTGTTTCAACAGGGGCATTGTGTGCGCTCTATAACCTGCCCCTGTTAGCAACCTGGCTGTAGCTCTTTGGACCAGCTGAATTTTCTGAACACTCTTCAAAGGCAGCTGCATGTAATAATAATAATAATTTTTATTTATATTTCCCTGCCTTTCGCTGCGGATCGAGGCAGGGTTACAACCTGATAGAAATATACAAATACAATCAATAAAATCCAATCCAGTACATCATCTCATAATAATATTAGATAAAACTAATTTATCATAATACAACAGTTTTATAACTAGAATTGTACAGAATCATCGTTAAGGGTTAAAGGATGGATCCTAAACAGGGTCGGATGGATAGACCCACTGGAAGAGCTCCATCTTAACTGCCTTCTTAAAAGCGTCCAAGGTGGTGATAAGATAGATCTCTTCCAGCAGGCCATTCCACAATTTAGGGGCAGCGGCAATAAAAGTTCTTTAGGAAGTCATAATCAGTCTAGTCGTTTGTATGTCCAATAGATTCTTCCCAGATGTTCTGAGAGTGCAGAGCGGATTATGTAGGGAGAGGTGTTCCCACAAGTAACTCGGGCCCAAGCCATATAGGGCTTTAAAGGTACTAACCAACACCTTGTACTGTGCCCAGAAGCTGATCAGCAGCCAGTGAAGTGATTTTAATACAGGTATTATGTGGTCAGACCTGGAAGTACCAGTGACCAGTCTGGCTGCCATATTTTGGACCAATTGAAGCTTCCAAACTTGACACAAGAATAGCCCCATATAGAGCGCATTACAGAAATTGAGACAAGAGGTTACCAGTGCATGTACCACTGTTTCAAGGTCCCTTTGGTCCAGGCAGGGGCACAGCTGGCATATCAACCGAAGTTGATAGCAAACACTCCTGGCTGTCACATCAACTTGAGATGATAACTGTAAGGATGAGTCCAGGAATACTCCCAAGCTGCGAACTTTGTCTTTTAGGGGAAGTGTGACCCCATCCAAGACAGGCCGGCAAATTCCCCTGCCTGGGCCTGGGGTTCCTATCACTAGTACCTCCATTTTCTCTGGATTCAGCCTGAGTTTGTTTTCCCTCATCCAGCCCATTACCAATCCAAGGCAGGCATTCAGAGGAGAAATGCCATCCTTAGTCACTGCAACTGTCGGAGACACAGAGATCCATATTTGGGTATCATCAGTGTTCTGATAACACTGCGCTCCATGTCTCAGGATGATTTCGCCCAATGGCTTCATGTAAATGTTAAACAGCATTGGAGTCATGATGGCGCCTTGAGGGATGCCAGATGTCAGCTCTCTTTTAAAGGAGAAGCTGTCCCCCAGCATCACCATCTGGAATCTGCCCAAGAGGTAGGAATGGAGCCACTGGGATGCAGTGCCTCCAGTTCCCAACACCCTCAGACATTCCAGTAGGATACCAAGGTCGATGGTATCGAAGGTCACTGAGATGTCCAAAAGCACCAACAGGGTCACACTTCCCCTGTTGATGCCCAGGGGAATTACAGTACAGCGCATTGCAGTAGTCCAAACATGATGTAACCAAGGCATGTACCCCTGAGGCCAGATCTGGTGTCTCAAGCACTACCAAATGCAAGGTTCTTCAAAGTTTCCTAAGTAAACCATTTGTATCCCACACAATATTTTACATTATAATAAATGTAAAAAGCATACGAAGGTGACAGGATAATATGTTAGCTTAGTACAAGTTGGAGCCAGACAGGATTGTATGAAGCACAATTAAGTCAAGATAGCTGACCAAATCAGACACTTTGGAATAAGAGTATAAAAGATCTATCAGGACATAATGCCTAAATATTTTGTGTTGTGGATCTAGCACCTCCTCCTGTTTTAACATTTTGAAAACTTCTCTGCACCAACAGAATGCTTGAACTGATTACATAATGTCCTAATATAATCTGATGACAATTTACACTGGATGTATTGTAGATAGTCAGAAAAAGAGAATTGCATGTTCAGCAGTGTAATATTCTATCTCTTAAAAATGATTAGGAAGCCATCACTGATAAGAGCACCAAACATTAAATACACATTCCCTCCCCCTATATTTCTTAATTCTGTTTGAAAATCAAAACTGTATCTGATGTAAACATGATCATGGTCATGTACCTGTTTGATGGAAAGATTTCAGTTAGAACCCTAGATAGTTCTGTTTACAGAATATTCTTCTGTACTGTACAGGGACTGCACATGGTTTCGTGACATAACTGGATGTAGAAAATCAATTCTGGAGAATTAGGATAGATAGTTTTGGCATTGGAGGAATTCATTTATTTTCTCAATATGGTGATTGTTTGAGACTGATTTTCATTGCAAAATTAATGCAAGGTGCAACACCAAGAG